>NW_027002225.1:0-6618 GCF_036934945.1 Oncorhynchus masou masou
CTCAAATGTATAAACGGTGCCATTGGAAATCTCTGCAGTCAGTGATAGAATGTAGAAATGAGGTGAAAGGTAACACTAACTGTGTCCAACCATGTCTGAGGATGGCGGGAGAAGACGTGGAAACCGGCCACTTGGGGCAACGGTGACCTTCAAGGTTGCAAGGTCGAATCTAGCGATATAAAGTTGTTTTTGATATTGTTGTTTTTACCCTGACCTTAACCATTCAGAGTTAATGCCTGACCTTAACCATTCAGAGTTAATGCCTGACCTTAACCATTCAGAGTTAATGCCTGACCTTAACCATTCAGAGTTAATGCCTGACCTTAACCATTCAGAGTTAATGCCTGACCTTAACCATTCAGAGTTAATGCCTGACCTTAACCATTCAGAGTTAATGCCTGACCTTAACCATTCAGAGTTAATGCCTGACCTTAACCATTCAGAGTTAATGCCTGACCTTAACCATTCAGAGTTAATGCCTGACCTTAACCATTCAGAGTTCCACCATTCAGAGCACGCCTGACCTTAACCATTCAGAGTTAATGCCTGGACCTTAACCATTCAGAGTTAATGCCTGACCTTTAACCATTCAGAGTTAATGCCTGACCTTAACCATTCAGAGCACGCCTGACCTAACTATTCAGAGTTAATGCCTGACCTCAACCATTCAGAGTTAATGCCTGACCTTAACCATTCAGAGTTAATGCCTGACCTTAACCATTCAGAGTTAATGCCTGACCTAACCATTCAGAGTTAATGCCTGACCTTAACCATTCAGAGTTAATGCCTGACCTTAACCATTCAGAGTTAACTGACCAACCATTCAGAGTTAATGCCTGCTAATGCCTGACCTCAACCATTCAGAGTTAATGCCTGACCTCAACCATTCAGAGTTAATGCCTGACCTCAACCATTCAGAGTTAATGCCTGACCTCAACCATTCAGAGTTAATGCCTGACCTCAACCATTCAACCTGACCCATTAACCAGTCAGAGTTAATGCCTGACCTCAACCAGTCAGAGTTAATGCCTGACCTTAACCAGTCAGAGTTAATGCCTGACCTTAACCAGTCAGTTAATGCCTGACCTTAACCAGTCAGAGTTAATGCCTGACCTCAACCAGTCATGCCTGACCTCAACCAGTCAGAGTTAATGCCTGACCTCAACCAGTCAGAGTTAATGCCTGACCTCAACCAGTCAGAGTTAATGCCTGACCTTAACCATTCAGAGTTAATGCCTGACCTCAACCATTCAGAGTTAATGCCTGACCTCAACCATTCAGAGTTAATGCCTGACCTTAACCATTCAGAGTTAATGCCTGACCTTAACCATTCAGAGTTAATGCCTGACCTCAACCATTCAGAGTTAATGCCTGACCTTAACCAGTCAGAGTTAATGCCTGACCTCAACCAGTCAGAGTTAATGCCTGACCTCAACCATTCAGAGTTAATGCCTGACCTCAACCATTCAGAGTTAATGCCTGACCTCAACCATTCAGAGTTAATGCCTGACCTCAACCATTCAGAGTTAATGCCTGACCTCAACCATTCAGAGTTAATGCCTGACCTCAACCATTCAGAGTTAATGCCTGACCTCAACCATTCAGAGTTAATGCCTGACCTCAACCATTCAACCCAACCAGTCAGAGTTAATGCCTGACCTCAACCAGTCAGAGTTAATGCCTGACCTCAACCAGTCAGAGTTAATGCCTGACCTCAACCAGTCAGAGTTAATGCCTGACCTCAACCAGTCAGAGTTAATGCCTGACCTCAACCAGTCAGAGTTAATGCCTGACCTCAACCAGTCAGAGTTAATGCCTGACCTCAACCAGTCAGAGTTAATGCCTGACCTCAACCAGTCAGAGTTAATGCCTGACCTTAACCAGTCAGAGTTAATGCCTGACCTTAACCAGTCAGAGTTAATGCCTGACCTTAACCATTCAGTGTTAATGCCTGACCTTAACCATTCAGAGTTAATGCCTGACCTTAACCATTCAGAGTTAATGCCTGACCTTAACCAGTCAGAGTTAATGCCTGACCTTAACCATTCAGAGTTAACCATTCAGAGTTAATGCCTGACCTTAACCAGTCAGAGTTAATGCCTGACCTTAACCAGTCAGAGTTAATGCCTGACCTTAACCAGTCAGAGTTAATGCCTGACCTTAACCATTCAGAGTTAATGCCTGACCTTAACCATTCAGAGTTAATGCCTGACCTTAACCATTCAGAGTTAATGCCTGACCTTAACCATTCAGAGTTAATGCCTGACCTTAACCAGTCAGAGTTAATGCCTGACCTTAACCAGTCAGAGTTAATGCCTGACCTTAACCAGTCAGAGTTAATGCCTGACCTTAACCATTCAGAGTTAATGCCTGACCTCAACCATTCAGAGTTAATGCCTGACCTCAACCATTCAGAGTTAATGCCTGACCTCAACCATTCAGAGTTAATGCCTGACCTCAACCATTCAGAGTTAATGCCTGACCTCAACCATTCAGAGTTAATGCCTGACCTCAACCATTCAGAGTTAATGCCTGACCTCAACCATTCAGAGTTAATGCCTGACCTCAACCATTCAGAGTTAATGCCTGACCTCAACCATTCAGAGTTAATGCCTGACCTCAACCATTCAGAGTTAATGCCTGACCTCAACCCATTCAGAGTTCAGAGTTAATGCCTGACCTCAACCATTCAGAGTTAATGCCTGACCTCAACCATTCAGAGTTAATGCCTGACCTCAACCATTCAGAGTTAATGCCTGACCTCAACCATTCAGAGTTAATGCCTGACCTCAACCATTCAGAGTTAATGCCTGACCTCAACCATTCAGAGTTAATGCCTGACCTCAACCATTCAGAGTTAATGCCTGACCTCAACCAGTCAGAGTTAATGCCTGACCTCAACCATTCAGAGTTAATGCCTGACCTCAACCAGTCAGAGTTAATGCCTGACCTCAACCATTCAGAGTTAATGCCTGACCTCAACCATTCAGAGTTAATGCCTGACCTCAACCATTCAGAGTTAATGCCTGACCTCAACCAGTCAGAGTTAATGCCTGACCTCAACCAGTCAGAGTTAATGCCTGACCTCAACCAGTCAGAGTCAGAGTTAATGCCTGACCTCAACCATTCAGAGTTAATGCCTGACCTCAACCATTCAGAGTTAATGCCTGACCTCAACCAGTCAGAGTTAATGCCTGACCTCAACCATTCAGAGTTAATGCCTGACCTCAACCATTCAGAGTTACCATTCAGAGTTAATGCCTGACCTCAACCATTCAGAGTTAATGCCTGACCTCAACCATTCAGAGTTAATGCCTGACCTCAACCATTCAGAGTTAATGCCTGACCTCAACCATTCAGAGTTAATGCCTGACCTCAACCATTCAGAGTTAATGCCTGACCTCAACCATTCAGAGTTAATGCCTGACCTCAACCAGTCAGAGTTAATGCCTGACCTCAACCATTCAGAGTTAATGCCTGACCTCAACCATTCAGAGTTAATGCCTGACCTCAACCAGTCAGAGTTAATGCCTGACCTCAACCAGTCAGAGTTAATGCCTGACCTCAACCAGTCAGAGTTAATGCCTGACCTCAACCAGTCAGAGTTAATGCCTGACCTCAACCAGTCAGAGTTAATGCCTGACCTCAACCAGTCAGAGTTAATGCCTCAACCTCAGAGTTAATGCCTGACCTCAACCATTCAGAGTTAATGCCTGACCTCAACCATTCAGAGTTAATGCCTGACCTCAACCATTCAGAGTTAATGCCTGACCTCAACCATTCAGAGTTAATGCCTGACCTCAACCATTCAGAGTTAATGCCTGACCTCAACCATTCAGAGTTAATGCCTGACCTCAACCAGTCAGAGTTAATGCCTGACCTCAACCAGTCAGAGTTAATGCCTGCCTGTTAATGCCTGACCTCAACCATTCAGTTAATGCCTTCAACCATTCAGAGTTAATGCCTGACCTCAACCATTCAGAGTTAATGCCTGACCTCAACCATTCAGAGTTAATCAGAGTTAATGCCTGACCTCAACCATTCAGAGTTAATGCCTGACCTCAACCATTCAGAGTTAATGCCTGACCTCAACCAGTCAGAGTTAATGCCTGACCTCAACCATTCAGAGTTAATGCCTGACCTCAACCATTCAGAGTTAATGCCTGACCTCAACCATTCAGAGTTAATGCCTGACCTCAACCATTCAGAGTTAATGCCTGACCTCAACCATTCAGAGTTAATGCCTGACCTCAACCATTCAGAGTTAATGCCTGACCTGACCAACCATTCAGAGTTAATGCCTGACCTCAACCATTCAGAGTTAATGCCTGACCTTAACCATTCAGAGTTAATGCCTGACCTCAACCATTCAGAGTTAATGCCTGACCTCAACCAGTCAGAGTTAATGCCTGACCTCAACCAGTCAGAGTTAATGCCTGACCTCAACCAGTCAGAGTTAATGCCTGACCTCAACCATTCAGAGTTAATGCCTGACCTCAACCAGTCAGAGTTAATGCCTGACCTTAACCTCAGTCAGAGTTAATGCCTGACCTTAACCAGTCAGAGTTAATGCCTGACCTCAACCATTCAGAGTTAATGCCTGACCTCAACCATTCAGAGTTAATGACCTGACCTCAACCATTCAGAGTTAATGCCTGACCTCAACCATTCAGAGTTAATGACCTGACCTCAACCATTCAGAGTTAATGCCTGACCTCAACCATTCAGAGTTAATGCCTGACCTCAACCATTCAGAGTTAATGCCTGACCTCAACCATTCAGAGTTAATGCCTGACCTCAACATTCAGAGTTAAGTCAGAGTTAATGCCTGACCTCAACCAGTCAGAGTTAATGCCTGACCTCAGAGTTAATGCCTGACCTCAACCATTCAGTCAGAGTTAATGCCTGACCTCAACCAGTCAGAGTTAATGCCTGACCTCAACCAGTCAGAGTTAATGCCTGACCTCAACCAGTCAGAGTTAATGCCTGACCTCAACCAGTCAGAGTTAATGACCTCAACCCTGACCTCAACCAGTCAGAGTTAATGCCTGACCTCAACCATTCAGAGTTAATGCCTGACCTCAACCAGTCAGAGTTAATGCCTGACCTCAACCATTCAGAGTTAATGCCTGACCTCAACCATTCAGAGTTAATGCCTGACCTCAACCATTCAGAGTTAATGCCTGACCTCAACCATTCAGAGTTAATGCCTGACCTCAACCATTCAGAGTTAATGCCTGACCTCAACCATTCAGAGTTAATGCCTGACCTCAACCATTCAGAGTTAATGCCTGACCTCAACCATTCAGAGTTAATGCCTGACCTCAACCATTCAGAGTTAATGCCTGACCTCAACCATTCAGAGTTAATGCCTGACCTCAACCATTCAGAGTTAATGCCTGACCTCAACCATTCAGAGTTAATGCCTGACCTCAACCATTCAGAGTTAATGCCTGACCTCAACCAGTCAGAGTTAATGCCTGACCTCAACCAGTCAGAGTTAATGCCTGACCTCAACCAGTCAGAGTTAATGCCTGACCTTAACCAGTCAGAGTTAATGCCTGACCTTAACCAGTCAGAGTTAATGCCTGACCTTAACCAGTCAGAGTTAATGCCTGACCTCAGAGTTAACCATTCAGAGTTAATGCCTGACCTCAACCATTCAGAGTTAATGCCTGACCTCAACCATTCAGAGTTAATGCCTGACCTCAACCAGTCAGAGTTAATGCCTGACCTCAACCATTCAGAGTTAATGCCTGACCTCAACCAGTCAGAGTTAATGCCTGACCTCAACCAGTCAGAGTTAATGCCTGACTCAACCATTCAGAGTTAATGCCTGACCTCAACCAGTCAGAGTTAATGCCTGACCTCAACCAGTCAGAGTTAATGCCTGACCTCAACCAGTCAGAGTTAATGCCAGAGTTAATGCCCTGACCTTAAACCAGTCAGAGTTAATGCCTGACCTCAACCATTCAGTTAATGCCTGACCTTAACCATTCAGAGTTAATGCCTGACCTCAACCATTCAGAGTTAATGCCTGACCTTAACCATTCAGAGTTAATGCCTGACCTTAACCAGTCAGAGTTAATGCCTGACCTCAACCATTCAGAGTTAATGCCTGACCTCAACCATTCAGAGTTAATGCCTGACCTCAACCATTCAGAGTTAATGCCTGACCTCAACCATTCAGAGTTAATGCCTGACCTCAACCATTCAGAGTTAATGCCTGACCTCAACCATTCAGAGTTAATGCCTGACCTCAACCATTCAGAGTTAATGCCTGCCTGTTAACCTGACCAACCATTCAGAGTTAATGCCTGACCTCAACCATTCAGAGTTAATGACCAACCTTAACCTCAGAGACCTGACCTTAACCATTCAGAGTTAATGCCTGACCTCAACCATTCAGAGTTAATGCCTGACCTCAACCATTCAGAGCCTGACCTCAACCATTCAGAGTTAATGCCTGACCATTCAACCAGTCAGAGTTAATGCCTGACCTCAACCAGTCAGAGTTAATGCCTGACCTCAACCAGTCAGAGTTAATGCCTGACCTCAACCAGTCAGAGTTAATGCCTGACCTCAACCAGTCAGAGTTAATGCCTGACCTCAACCAGT
>NW_027002226.1:0-6616 GCF_036934945.1 Oncorhynchus masou masou
CGCTATTTCATTTTTGGAAGAAAAACGTTTCCCGTTTTAAACAAGATATTTTGTCACAAAAAGATGCTCGACTATGCATATAATTGCTACTGTTCGAAAGAAAACACTCTGACGTGTCCAGAAATACAAATATCTTCTCTGTGCGTGCCCTTTAACGTGAGCTTCAGGCAAAACCAAGATGACTTGGCATCCAGGAAATGACAAGGATTTTTGAGGCTCTGTCTTTCATGATCTCCTTATATGGCTGTGAACGCAAGAGGAATGAGTCTGCCCTTTCTGTCGTTTCCACAAGGTGTCTGCAGCATTGTGACGTATTTGTAGGCAGATCATTGGAAGATTGACCATAAGAGACCACATTTACCACGTGTCCGCCCGGTGTCCTGCGCGAGGGGTGGTGCGCAAAAGTCACCTGCCAGTATTTTTCCATGGGAGAAAAGAGAGAAGCAAGCTTCCACGAACTGCATGTCAATGAAGAGATATGTGAAAAAACACCTTGAGGATTGATTCCAAACAACGTTTGCCATGTTTCGTCGATATTATGTAGTTAATCCGGAAAAAGTTTAACGTTGTAGGTGACTGCATTTTCGGACCGTTTCGGTAGCCAGGCGCAATGTAGAAAACGGAACGATTTCTCCTACACACAGACGCTTTCAGGAAACACTGCGCATCTGGTATGTGGCTGGGAGTCTCCTCATTGAAAACATCAGAAGCTCTTCAAAGGTAAATGATTTTATTTATTTGGTTATCTGGCTTTTGTGAAAATGTTGCGTGCTACATGCTACACAAAATGCTATGCTAGCTTAGCATACTCTTACAAATTAGTCAATTTCTATGGTTCAAAAAGCATATTTTGAAAAATCTGAGATGACAGTGTTGTTAAGAAAAGGCTAAGCTTGAGCAACGCATTATTTTTAATTTTATTTGCGATTTTTCAGAAATCGTTAACGGTTGCGTTATGCTAATGAGCCTGAGGCTTAGTCACAATCCGGATCCGGATGGGGAGTTTCAAGAGGTTAAGCAGGGGGACACGTCTGGCACTGCAGGATTTGAGTCCCTAGCTGCGTAGTGTGTTACTGATGGTAGGCTTTGTTACTTTGGTCCCAGCTTTCTGCAGGTAATTCACTAGGTCCCCCCGTGTGGTTCTGGGATTTTTGCTCATCGTTCTTGTGATCATTTTGACCCCACGGGGTGAGATCTTGCGTGGAGCCCCAGATCAAGGGAGATTATCAGTGGTCTTGTATGTCTTCCATTTCCTAACAATTGCTCCCACAGTTCTTCAAACCAAGCTGCTTACCTATTGCAGATTCAGTCTTCCCATCCTGGTGCAGTTCTACAATTTTGTTTCTGGTGTCCTTTGACAGCACTTTGGTCTTGGCCATATTGGAGTATGCCTTTTGCGGCCAGTGGCCGTTGTGCCCTTGGGTTAAATATAATAATTATAATTCCCTTCTCTCTGAGTGCTGCGTGCTCCAAAGCACTTCTCACTCACATGGCTCTCCATCACATAATCAGGTCTTTCTCACAGTCTACATGTGCAGATGATGATGTGCAAGTAGAGACACTGGGGTGCAAATTGCCAAGAGGGTAATTAATAATATGGGGATGAGGCAGTTGGGTGTGCTATTTAAAGATTGGTTGTGTTCAGGTACAGTGATCAGTAAGCTGCTCTGACAGCTGATGCTTAAAGTTAGAGAGGGAGATATAATACTCAAGCTTCAGAGATTTTTGCAATTCGTTCCAGTCATTGGCAGCAGTGAACTGGAAGGAAAGGCGGCCAAAGGAAGTGTTGGCTTTGGGGATGACCAGTGAAAAATACCTGCTGGAACGCTTGCTACGGGTGGGTGTTGCTATGGTGACCAGTGAGCTGAGATAAGGCGGGGCTTTACCTAGCAAAGACTTATAGATGACCTGTAGCCAGTGGGTTTGGCGATGGATATGTTGAGTGGAGTTTTGGGGACTATTTTGTAAATGACATCGCCAAAGTCAAGGATTGGTAGGATAGTTAGTTTTACGAGGGTATGTTTGGCGGCATAAGTGAAGGAGGCTTTGTTGCAAAATAGGATGCCGATTCAAGATTTAATTTTGGATTGGAGATGCTTAATGTGAGTCTGGAAGGAGAGTTTACAGTCTAACCAGACACCTAGGTAGTATATTATTCTAGGTCAGAACCGTCCATAGAAGTGATGCTAGTAGGGCGGAAGGCAGCAGTCAATTGAAGAGCGTGCACTTAGTATTACTAGCATTTAAAAGCAGTTGGAGGCCACGGAAGGAGTGTTGTATGGCGTTGAAGTTCGTTTGGAGGTTTGTTAGCACAGTGTCAAAAGAATGGCCAGATGTATACAGAACGGTGTCATCTGCGTAGAGGTGGATCAGAGAATCACCAGCAGCAAGAGCGAAATCATTGATATATACAGAGAAAAGAGTCCGCCTGACAGGATGAGGTCAATATCCTTCCAGGATACCCGGGCCAGGTCAGTTAGAAAGGCCTGCTCGCTGAAGTGTTTCAGTGAGCGTTTGACAGTGATGAGGGGTGGTCGTTTGACCGCGGACCCATTACGCACGCAGGCAATGAGGCAGTGAATGCTGAGATTCTGGTTGAAGACAGCAGAGGTCTATTTAGAGGGCAGGTTGGTCAGGATAATATCAATGAGGGTGCCCATCGTTATGGAATTTGGGTTGTACTTGGTAGGTTCCTTGATAATTTGTGTGAGATTGAGGGCATCTATCTTAGATTGTAGGATGGCCGGGGTGTTAAGCATATCCCAGTTTAGGTAACCTAACAGTACGAACTCTGAAGATAGATGGGGGAAATCAATTCACAAATGGTGTCCAGGGCACAGCTGGGGGCTGAGGGGGTTTAAAACAGGCGGCAACAGTGAGAGTCTTGTTTCTGGAAAGGTGGATTTTTAAAAGAAGAAGCTTGAATTGTTTGGGCATAGACCTGGATAGTATGACAGAACACTTCAAGATGTCTCAGCAGTAAATTGCAATTCCGTCCCCTTTGGCAGTTGTCAGAAAATGTTATAGTTAGTGATGGAAATTTCAGGATTTTTGGTGGCCTTCCTAAGCCACGATTCAGACACGGCTAGAACATCCGGTTTGGCAGAGTGTGCTAAAGCAGTGAATAAAACAAACTTAGGGAGGAGGCTTCTAATGTTAACATGCATGAAACCAATGCTTTTACGGTTACAGAAGTCAACAAATGAGAGTGCCTGGAGAATGGGAGTGATGCTGGGGGCTGCAGGGCCTGGGTTAACCTTTACATCACCAGAGGAACAGAGGAGGTGTAGGATAAGAGTACGGCCAAATTATAAAATAACTGGTTGTCTAGTGCATTCGGAACAGAGAGTAAAGGGGGAAGGTTTATGGGCACGGAAGGATAGATTCAAGGCATAATGCCCAGACATGGGTATGGTAGGATGTGAGTATAGCTGAGGTAAGCCTAGGCATTCAGGGATAATGAGAGGGGTTTTGTTGGGGCAGCAGGTAGCATAGTGGTTGGAGCGTTGGACTAGTAACCGAAAGGTTTCAAGATCGAATCCCCGAGCTGACAAGGTAAAAATCTGTCATTCTGCCCCTGAACAAGGCAGTTAAACCACTGTTCCTAGGCCGTCATTGAAAATAAGAATTTGTTCTTAACTGACTTGCCTAGTTAAATAAAGGCAAACAATAATAATAATTGTCTCTAGAAGCACCATTTAAGCCAGGTGCTGTTACCGCATGTGTGGGGGGTGGAACAACAGGGCAAGCTAAAGAATATTGAGCAGGGCTGGAGGCTCTACAGTGAAAAAAAAAATAATTACTAACCAAAACAGCAATAGACAAGGCATACTGACATTAGGGAGAGGCATGTGTAGCCGAGTAATCATAGGGTCCAGTGAGTAGCTAGGCGAGCTGGAGGCACGGAGATTCAGACAGCTAGCAGGCCGGGGCTAGCAGATGGGCCTCAGGAGCCTGTTGAAACCCCCTTGGATGGTTATGTCGGTAGACTAGTCGTGATGGATCGGCGGGGCTCCGTGTCGGCAGCAAAGGGTCCAGGCCAATTGGCAAAAGAGGTCATTGAAGCCCAGGGATTCATGATAGATCTATTCGGCTATCCGGGAGATGGGCCTAGATTCGAGGCTAGCTCCAGGCTAACTGGTGCTTGCTTCGGGACAGAGACGTTAGCCAGGAGGAGCCACCTGGATAACAGCTAGCTAACTGCAATGATCCAGAGTAAAGGTTCAGAGCTTGCGGTAGAAATACGGAGATATGGTGGAGAAAAGCAGTCCGATATGCTCTGGGTTGGTATCGCGCTGTGCAGGCTGGCAGGTGTTGACCGGGCTGAAGGTGGCAGATGTCCCAGTTAATGGTGATGGCTAGTTAGTAGCTGGCTAGCTTGAAGGGGGTTACGGTTTTAATGTATTAAAAAAAGATACATACTGCATTTGGTGATGCGGGTGGCAGGAGAGTATGTTCAGTTCGTAAATGGAAAAATGAAATATATATGAAGAAAGAAACAAGGGACAGGACAAGACAATCAAACCATCCCACTCCTACGCCATCTTGGATTTAGAATAGTATATACATATGAGATGATTAAAGCAGTATTTAAACATTATTTAAGTGTTCCATTATTAAAGTGGCCAGTGATTCCATGTCTATGTATATAGGGCAGCAGCCTCTAAGGTTCAGGATTGTGTAGCCGGGTGGTAGCTGGCTAGGGATGGCTATTTAACAGTCTGATGGCCTTGAAATAGAAGCTGTATTTCAGTCTCTTGGTCCCAGCTTTGATGCTGGGACCTGTACTGATCTCGCCTTCTGGATGATAACAGGGTGAACAGGCCATGGCTTTCTTGGTTGATGTCCTTGATGATCTTTTTGGCCTTCCTGTGACATCGGGTGCTGTAGGTGTCCTGGAGAGCAGGCAGTGTGCCTCCGGTGATGCGTTGGGCAGACTGTAGCACCCACTGAAGAGACCTGCAGTTGCGGGTTGTGCAGTTTCCGTACCAGGCGGTGATACAGCCCGACAGGATGCTCTCAATTATGTGCCTGTAAACTTTTCTGAGGATCTTTGGGCCAAGCCAAATTACTGTTGCACCTTCTTCACCGCATTGTCTGTGTGGGTGGACCATTTCAGATGGTCAGTGATGTGTACGCCGAGGAACTTGAAGCTTTCCACTTTCTCTACTGCGGTCCCATCAATGTGGATAGGGGTTGTCTCCTGAAGTCCACAATCAGCTCCTTCATTTGGTTGATGATGAGGGAGAGGTTATTTTCCTGGCACAACTCCGCCAGGGCCCTCACCTTCTCCATGTAGGCTGCCTCGTCATTGTTGGTAATCAGATCTACTACAGTTGTGTCATCTGAATACTTGATGATTGAGTTGGAGGTGTGCGTGGCCACTCAGTCATGGGGGACCAGGGAGAACAGGAGGGGGCTGAGCACACACCCTTGTGTGACCCCTGTGTTGAGGATCAGCGAAGTGTAGGTGTTGTTTCCTACCTTCACCACCTGGGGGTGGCCTGTCAGGAAGTACAGGACCTAGTTGCACAGGACGGGGTTCAGGCCCAGGGCCTTGAACATAATGAAGAGCTTGGAGGGTACTATGGTGTTGAAGGCTTAGCTACAGTCAATGAACAGCATTCTGACGTAGGTATTCCTCTTGTCCAGATGGGATAGGACAGTGTGCAGTGCGATGGCGATTGCATTGTCTGTGGATCTATTGGACCAGTAAGCCAATTGAAGTGGGTCTAGGATTTCAGGTAAGGAGGTGATATGATCCTTAACCTGTTGAAACTCCCCATCCCGGATCCGGGATCGTGACTAAAGCCTCAGGCTCATTAGCTTAACGCAACGTTAACGATTTCTGAAAATCGCAAATAAAATGAAAATAATGCGTCTGCTCTCAAGCAGCCTTTTCTTAACCTGTTGATGCTCTGGGGTAGCTATTTCATTTTTGGATGAAAACGTTTCCTTTTAAACAAGATATTTTGTCACAAAAAGATGTCGACTATGCATATAATTGATAACTCAAAGAAAACACTCTGAGCGTGTCCAGAACTACCAAGATATTTCTGTGCGTGCCTAGAAACGTGAGCTTCAGGCAAAACCAAGATGAGACGGCATCAAGGAAATGGGCAGGATTTTTTGAGGCTCTGTTTTTCCATTGTCTCCATATATGGCTGTGAATGCGAGAGGAATGAGCCTGCCCTTTCTGTCGTTTCCCCAAGGTGTCTGCAGCATTGTGACGTATTTGTAGGCAGATCATTGGAAGATTGACCATAAGAGACCACATTTACCAGGTGTCCGCGGTGTCCTGCGCCGAAATTGGTGCGCAAAAAGTCAGCTGCCAGTATTTTCCATGGATACAGAGAGGAAAGCAAGCTTCCCACGAACTGCATATCAATGAAGAGATATGTGAAAAAACACCTTGAGGATTGATTCCAAACAACGTTTGCCATGTTTCAGTCGATATTATGTAGTTAATTCGGAAAAAGTTTTACGTTGTAGGTGACTGAATTTTCGGTTCGTTTCGGTAGCCAGACGCAATGTAGAAAACGGAACGATTTCTCCTACACACAGACGCTTTCAGGAAAAACTGCGCATTTGGTATGTAACTGAGAGTCTCCTCATT
>NW_027002227.1:0-6616 GCF_036934945.1 Oncorhynchus masou masou
CGTAACCTTAACTTTCTGAACATTCGAGACGTGTAGTCCACTTGTCATTCCAATCTCCTTTGCATTAGCGTAGCCTCTTCTGTAGCCTGTCAACTATGTGTCTATCTATCCCTGTTCTCTCCTCTCTGCACAGACCATACAAACGCTCCACACCGCGTGGCCGCGGCCACCCTAATCTGGTGGTCCCAGCGCGCACGACCCACGTGGAGTTCCAGGTCTCCGGTAGCCTCTGGAACTGCCGATCTGCGGCCAACAAGGCAGAGTTCATCTCAGCCTATGCCTCCCTCCAGTCCCTCGACTTCTTGGCACTGACGGAAACATGGATCACCACAGATAACACTGCTACTCCTACTGCTCTCTCTTCGTCCACCCACGTGTTCTCGCACACCCCGAGAGCTTCTGGTCAGCGGGGTGGTGGCACCGGGATCCTCATCTCTCCCAAGTGGTCATTCTCTCTTTCTCCCCTTACCCATCTGTCTATCGCCTCCTTTGAATTCCATGCTGTCACAGTTACCAGCCCTTTCAAGCTTAACATCCTTATCATTTATCGCCCTCCAGGTTCCCTCGGAGAGTTCATCAATGAGCTTACATTTACATTTTACATTTAAGTCATTTAGCAGACGCTCTTATCCAGAGCGACTTACAAATTGGTGAATTCACCTTCTGACATCAGTGGAACAGCCACTTTACAATAGTGAAAGTGATGCAGAAAGGGAAGAAGCTTGATGCCTTGATAAGCTCCTTTCCTGAGGACGGCTCACCTCTCACAGTCCTGGGCGACTTTAACCTCCCCACGTCTACCTTTGACTCATTCCTCTCTGCCTCCTTCTTTCCACTCCTCTCCTCTTTTGACCTCACCCTCTCACCTTCCCCCCTACTCACAAGGCAGGCAATACGCTCGACCTCATCTTTACTAGATGCTGTTCTTCCACTAACCTCATTGCAACTCCCCTCCAAGTCTCCCGACCACTACAGCAGCATCCTTTTCCCTCTCGCTCTCATCCAACACTTCCCACACTGCCCCTACTCGGATGGTATCGCGCCGTCCCAACCTTCGCTCTCTCTCTCCCCGCTACTCTCTCCTCTTCCATCCTATCATCTCTTCCCTCTGCTCATACCTTTCTCCAACCTATCTCCTGATTCTGCCACCTCAACCCTCCTCTCTTCCCTTTCTGCATCCTTTGACTCTCTATGTCCCCTATCCTCCAGGCCGGCTCGGTCCTCCCCTCCCGCTCCGTGGCTCGACGACTCATTGCGAGCTCACAGAACACTGCTCCGGGCAGCCGAGCGGAAATGGAGGGAAAACTCACCTCCCTGCGGACCTGGCATCCTTTCACTCCCTCCTCTCTACATTTCCTCCTCTGTCTCTGCTGCTAAAGCCACTTTCTACCACTCTAAATTCCAAGCATCTGCCTCTAACCCTAGGAAGCTCTTTGCCACCTTCTCCTCCCTCCTGAATCCTCCTCCCCCTCCTCCCTCTCTGCAGATGACTTCGTCAACCATTTTGAAAAGAAGGTCGACGACATCCGATCCTCGTTGCTAAGTCAAACGACACCGCTGGTTCTGCTCACACTGCCCTACCCTGTGCTCTGACCTCTTTCCCCCTCTCTCTCCAGATGAAACCTCGCTTCTTGTGACGGCCGGCCGCCCAACAACCTGCCCGCTTGACCCTATCCCCTCCTCTCTTCTCCAGACCATTTCCGGAGACCTTCTCCCTTACCTCACCTCGCTCATCAACTCATCCCTGACCCGCTGGCCACGTCCCTTCCGTCTTCAAGAGAGCGAGAGTTGCACCCCTTCTGAAAAAACCTACACTCGACCCTTCCGATGTCAACAACTACAGACCAGTATCCCTTCTTTCTTTTTCTCTCCAAAACTCTTGAACGTGCCGTCCTTGGCCAGCTCTCCCGCTATCTCTCAGAATGACCTTCTTGATCCAATCAGTCAGGTTTCAAGACTAGTCATTCAACTGAGACTGCTCTTCTCTGTATCACGGAGGCGCTCCGCACTGCTAAAGCTAACTCTCTCTCCTCTGCTCTCATCCTTCTAGACCTATCGGCTGCCTTGATACTGTGAACAATCAGATCCTCCTCTCCACCCTCTCCAGTTGGGCATCTCCGGCGCGGCCACGCTTGGATTGCGTCCTACCTGACAGGTCGCTATTACCAGGTGGCGTGGCGAGAATCTGTCTCCTCGCCATGCGCTCTCACCACTGGTGTCCCAGGGCTCTGTTCTAGGCCCTCTCCTATTCTCGCTATACACCAAGTCACTTGGCTCTGTCATAACCTCACATGGTCTCTCCTATCATTGCTATGCAGACGACACACAATTAATCTTCCCTTTCCCCCTTCTGATGACCAGGTGGCGAATCGCATCTCTGCATGTCTTGCAGACATATCAGTGTGGATGACGGATCACCACCTCAAGCTGAACCTCGGCAAAGACGGAGCTGCTCTTCCTCCCGGGGAAGGACTGCCCGTTCCATGATCTCGCCATCACGGTTGACAACTCCATTGTGTCCTCCTCCCAGAGCGCTAAGAACCTTGGCGTGATCCTGGACAACACCCTGTCGTTCTCAACTAACATCAAGGCGGTGGCCCGTTCCTGTAGGTTCATGCTCTACAACATCCGCAGAGTACGACCCTGCCTCACACAGGAAGCGGCACAAGTCCTAATCCAGGCACTTGTCATCTCCCGTCTGGATTACTGCAACTCGCTGTTGGCTGGGCTCCCTGCCTGTGCCATTAAACCCTACAACTCATCCAGAACGCCGCAGCCCATCTGGTGTTCAACCTTTCCCAAGTTCTCTCACGTCACCCCGCTCCTCCGCTCTCTCCACTGGCTTCCATTTGAAGCTCGCATCCGCTACAAGACCATGGTGCTTGCCTACGGAGCTGTGAGGGAACGGCACGCAGTACCTCCAGGCTCTGATCAGGCCCTACACCCAAACAAGGGCACTGCGTTCATCCACCTCTGGCCTGCTCGCCTCCCTACCACTGAGGAAGTACAGTTCCCGCTCCCAGCCCAGTCAAAACTGTTCGCTGCTCTGGCCCCCAATGGTGGAACAAACTCCCTCACGACGCCAGGACAGCGGAGTCAATCACCACCTTCCGGAGACACCTGAAACCCCACCTCTTCAAGGAATACCTAGGATAGGATAATGTAATCCTTCTCACCCCCCCTTAAATGATTTAGATGCACTATTGTAAAGTGGCTGTTCCACTGGATGTCAGAAGGTGAATTCACCAATTTGTAAGTCGCTCTGGATAAGAGCGTCTGCTAAATGACTTATATGTAAATGTAAACATGGAATATAACTTCAAAGTAACTATACGAGTCTTAACTCATATTAGGCCAGTTTTCCTCTCACAACACAATTTAGTAATTGTTTTATAGCTATACATTATCTACATTTGCCATATGTGCAGTTGAGTAATTATTTTCTGAGATCTATGTAGGTGTATTAAATTAGAGTAATTGCATGGCATGAGTGCAACTTTATGTAACGCTAGATGTAAAACTTGATAACGATCAAAGCAATCCAGAGACTAAAATTCAGTACTGTAGAAATGAATTACACAAATCATTGAGAGCTGTGTGCCAGCGGAGGATTTTACAATTAATAAATTATGTAAGTAATCCCACAATGTGTGTTAATAAATCATGGAGAAGGAGGAAAAGATCTAACTCGAACGTCAGGACATTTGACTCACTGCTAACTTTGGTGGGTGGGGGTTAAAGCACATTCGAAAGACTTGCAGGGATGATTCAATTGAATATCATTAGAAACTCAATCATAAAATGATGCAAGTCATTGCAAAATCCACATGAATAAGTCCAGCTGCCAAATGGAACAGGCTGTGGTAACAGAACCAACAAAAAAAAGCCCTGCTCAAGAATTACATTATGAAATGAGCTCTGGAGACTCCCTGTGGACTGGCCAGTGTGCCTGAGAGGATGATTTGCAGGTTTGTAAGCCATGTTTGTGTCTGTAGAATGCTTATCAGTGACAGATTAAATACTACAGACCACTCGAGTGCTGCTGAAGGATAGGGAGGGTAAGGGTGAGGGGGTGAGAGGAGTTAGGGGAGGGGATGTCCTGCTAAGGTCATGTGCACTGGAGCAAGTTAGTGTGGGAAAGGGGGAGAGAAGAGAGAGAGAAGAGAGAGAGAGAGAGAGAGAGAGAGAGAGAGAGAGAGAAAAAAAAAAGAAAAGAAAAAGCAGGGCCTCTGTTGTGAGTGAGTCTGTTGGAGGCCTCAAGGAGTCTTGCATGTTATAGGGACTCCGTGGGGGGTGCTTACACGCACACACACGTTTTTTCCCGCAGTTGGCAGCTATTGGACTCTCTTCCTCCTGTGGTTTCTCTCTTTATGGACCACACGTGTAACTTAAAATTTTCATGAATCATTACTGTAACCTTTCATACTGTAACCATTCATATTTTCTACACATTGTAATCAACGACTGGAGGGTGGAGTGGGGGTGGGGGTCCCAAGGGGGGTGGGTGGAGACAGTCAAACTCTGGGAGCTGAACCGTGCCGTTGGCGGACAGAAGTCATAACAATGCATGTATGAGGAAGTATGGCACTCTTTGCACTTCCTGTACCTCTTTTGGTTAAAATCATAGCCAGCCCATTTCCTTTAATTCTTCAGCTGGCTCTGGGAAACAATTGTACATCCTTCCTGCAGTCCAACTTTTGTGCTGCAGAGGCACTGGCAAGTCATCCTTGAGGGCATGAACAATTGTCTTTTTGTTTGCGTCTTAAAACTCCTACAATGCTGGGCTGTTTTTTGTCATATAAATCATGCTTGTCTTGTCCCTCTTTGTTTATCCTCAAAATTATGATAATAATAATTTCTCATTGTACACTGAGTGTAGAAAACATTAGGAACGCCTTCCTAATATTGCGTTCCACCCCCTTTTGCCCTCAGAACAGCCTCAACTCGTTGGGGCATGGACTTAACCAGGTGTCGAAAGTGTTCCATAGGGATGCTGGCCCATGTTGACTCCAATGGTTCCCACAGTTAAATATCAAGTTGTGGCTGGATGTTCTTTTGGGCTGTCGTGGTCGTTGCCTATCATTAAATGTGAAGACTGTATATTATCAAATCAATTCTATATGTATTTTATTCGCGATTAAACTAATCATGTAACTTTAATTTACTAGGATGTCCGGGCACCATGGGAACATGTTGTTTATAGAGTTTAAATTTCCCAAATATAACTCTTCAGATATTTTCATATCTTATCCAAACAGTCGCTTATTAACGAATTTTACCTCATCAGTCTCATTACTGAATGTTGCAAACCCTTGGGATATCTGCACGAAACCTAGCCTAGATCATGAATCAGCAATATACAAATTGTCTTAATTATTTATTTATTTACTAACTAACTTAATCAATCACAGAATGACATAAACACACACACAAATAGTTCATACATCGGTTACTACATGATGCAAAGAAAAAGTCTCTAGCGGACAAAACCGATATGATGGCTTGCAGACAAAGGAAAGGGTGGGGACCACTTAAGGGAAACTCGTAGAGGATTACTACACTGCTAATACTTTGAATATGAACAACCACTCATTGAAAAGTATTGCAATTTACATATTTACGAGTGTCTGACTTTGTCCCTCTCTGCGATTGCCGGTCAGTCTGCTGGATAGTCAGTCGACAGAGTCTCTGATTTGTCCACCAGAGATTAAAGTCGTAGGTTGTTAGAATGTATACTTCAAGTACTATACGGACTGTTCTTAGGATCGGATGCGTTTACCAGACTAAAGTATTTAAACAGTCTGAAAAATGGTTCTTTAGTTTGTAGATTTATTTTTGTTTCAATGTGGGGACCTCATCCCTGCGTTTTTAACTTGCAGAGTTGCCAACCATTTCATGCTTCATGCTTTCTGATCTTGTCCTTCACACAACAGCTTTACCCGGCATGTTTTGTCTCGAGGACAGCCATTCCAACGTGGGGACCTAATCCCGTCGTTATCTTGACTAATTTAAATTGCCAACCATTTCAACATAGGTACGGCTTCATGTTTTCTGATCTTATGTCAATTTTGTCGGAAGTGGGGTTTTTATACTCTGTGGAAGAAGGGGCAGTTCCATGATGCCTAATGAGATGCCTGGTCACGTGGGCATTGCCACCGACTTCGTTAACCTGTTGAAACTCTAGGGGCGCAATTTCATTTTGGATGAAAAACGTTCCCGTTTTTAAACAAGATATTTTGTCACAAAAAGATGCTCGACTATGCATATAATTGATAGCTTTCGAAAGAAAACACTCTGACGTGTCCAGAACTGCAAAGATATTTTCTGTGCGTGCCCTAGAACGTGAGCTTCAGGCAAAACCAAGATGAGACGGCATCCAGGAAATGAGCAGGATTTTTGAGGCTCTGTTTTCCATTGTCTCCTTATATGGCTGTGAATGCGAGAGGAGTAAGTCTGCCCTTTCTGTCGTTTCCCCAAGGTGTCTGCAGCATTGTGACGTATTTGTAGGCATATCATTGGAAGATTGACCATAAGAGACCACATTTACCAGGTGTCCGCCCGGTGTCCTGCGCGAAATTGGTGCGCAAAAGTCAGCTGCAAGTATTTTTCCATGGAA
>NW_027002228.1:0-6614 GCF_036934945.1 Oncorhynchus masou masou
ATTGAGTATGGTTTGAGTTTGATTCAGTTTGATTTGATTTGATCTAAGCATGTGACAGTTATTTGAGTATGGTTTGAGTTTGATTCAGTTTGATTTGATTTGATCTAAGCATGTGACAGTTATTTGAGTATGGTTTGAGTTTGATTCAGTTTGATTTGCAGATGGCTTTCCATGTGGCCAGTGTCTTTTTTATTTTTGTTACCCCTTTTTCTCCCCAATTTCGTCGTATCCAATTGTCTAGTAGCTACTCCCTTGTCTCATCGCTACAACTCCCGTACGGGCTCGGGAGAGACGAACGTTGAAAGTCATGCGTCCTCCGATACACAACCCAACCAAGCCGCACTGCTTCTTAACACAGCTCGCATCCGCACCAATGTGTCGGAGGAAACACCGTGCACCTGGCAACCTTGGTTAGCGCGCACTGTGCCACAGGAGTTGCTGGTGCCCAATGAGACAAGTATATCCCTACCGGCCAACCCCCTCCCTAATCCGGACGACGCTAAGCCAATCGCCCCACAGACCTCCCGTTCGCGGCCGGTTCGACAGAGCCTGGCTCGAACCCATGGTCTCTGGTGGCACAGCTGGCACTGCAGTACAGTGCAGTGCAGTACGCCCTTAACCACTGCGCCACCCGGGAGGCCCGCCAGTGTCTTTAACAAAAAATAATTAAATACTGTATTCTTTGCTGTTGTTGTTGATATGAGTCCTTCAGAAAAACCTAGATAATATCTAACATAGCTTTGGAGCGACTGGTTTTGTAGGTTATGAATAAAAGACAACGTGTTTTTGGAATGAAAGCAAATGGTTGATACATGATTAGGTGCAGGAAGAGTGTAGTAGCCAACTGTCCCTGTATGCAACTCCCTCTGTCATATCACTTTGTATGAGATTAATCCTGATAAGAGGAAGTCAGTCGATATGTAATTAAGTATTTCTAATTAAATGTTCAGTCAATGCCAAATAGCTCTAATAGGTTTGAGTGACAGCATCTTACGAGAAGTGATCTCACGAGAGTCAATTAAACAAGTCAATTTGGATTTGATGGACATGTCTGGATTTGGTTTGGAAACGGGTAGGCTGAAGTCATGTCTGTGACATTTAGATAAACTAGTATTTGGCTATATGAGAATGTCACATGATAGGAAAACAGACATCTTTTCCTGACTTTCTTGATTTTGTTGTTTATAACTTCAACCACTCTTTTATGCCTCTATTTTAAAAATCATAATGCAATGGTAAATATTAGTGCTGATGGTAAACTTTTAAGTTTCTGGGGTGTGTCCGAAATGTATTTTGCTAGGTTTGGGAGCTGTATGAGATGGAAGAAATAACACATTCACTTAGATTACAAAGACCTACATGTATTAACAAATGGAGCCCAGTAATGAGACTATTAATGGCATGAAATAAAGCAAACCTCCCCGTATTTGTTTTGTATTTGTACTTTTGTGTGTTGGCGTTAGGTGTCTGTTTCTGTGTGGGCGTTAGGTGTCTGTTTCGGTCTTTTATTGTGTTTGGGCGTTAGGTGTCTGTTTCTGTCTTTTTGTGTGTTGGCGTTAGGTGTCTGTTTCTGTCTTTTTGTGTGTGGGCGTTAGGTGTCTGTTTCTGTCTTTTTGTGTTTGGGCGTTAGGTGTCTGTTTCTGTCTTTTTGTGTTTGGGCGTTAGGTGTCTGTTTCTGTCTTTTTGTGTTTGGGTGTTAGGTGTCTGTTTCTGTCTTTTTGTGTGTGGGCGTTAGGTGTCTGTTTCTGTCTTTTTGTGTGTGGGCGTTAGGTGTCTGTTTCTGTCTTTTTGTGTGTTGGCGTTAGGTGTCTGTTTCTGTCTTTTTGTGTGTGGGCGTTAGGTGTCTGTTTCTGTCTTTTTGTGTGTGGGCGTTAGGTGTCTGTTTCTGTCTTTTATTGTGTTTGGGCGTTAGGTGTCTGTTTCTGTCTTTTTGTGTGTGGGTGTTAGGTGTCTGTTTCTGTCTTTTTGTGTGTGGGCGTTAGGTGTCTGTTTCTGTCTTTTATTGTGTTTGGGCGTTAGGTGTCTGTTTCTGTCTTTTTGTGTGTGGGCGTTAGGTGTCTGTTTCTGTCATTTATTGTGTTTGGGCGTTAGGTGTCTGTTTCTGTCTTTTTGTGTGTGGGCGTTAGGTGTCTGTTTCTGTCTTTTATTGTGTGGGCGTTAGGTGTCTGTTTCTGTCTTTTATTGTGTTTGGGCGTTAGGTGTCTGTTTCTGTCTTTTATTGTGTTTGGGCGTTAGGTGTCTGTTTCTGTCTTTTTGTGTGTTGGCGTTAGGTGTCTGTTTCTGTCTTTTATTGTGTGGGCGTTAGGTGTCTGTTTCTGTCTTTTTGTGTGTGGGCATTAGGTGTCTGTTTCTGTCTTTTTGTGTGTTGGCGTTAGGTGTCTGTTTCTGTCTTTTTGTGTGTGGGCGTTAGGTGTCTGTTTCTGTCTTTTTGTGTGTGGGCGTTAGGTGTCTGTTTCTGTCTTTTTGTGTGTGGGTGTTAGGTGTCTGTTTCTGTCTTTGTGTGTTGGCCTTAGGTGTCTGTTTCTGTCTTTGTGTGTTGGCGTTAGGTGTCTGTTTCTGTCTTTTGTGTGTGGGTGTTAGGTGTCTGTTTCTGTCTTTTATTGTGTTGGTGTTAGGTGTCTGTTTCTGTCTTTTATTGTGTGTGGCGTTAGGTGTCTGTTTCTGTCTTTTGTGTGTGGGCGTTAGGTGTCTGTTTCTGTCTTTTTGTGTGTTGGGCGTTAGGTGTCTGTTTCTGTCTTTTTGTGTGTGGGCGTTAGGTGTCTGTTTCTGTCTTTTTGTGTGTGGGCGTTAGGTGTCTGTTTCTGTCTTTTTGTGTGTGGGCGTTAGGTGTCTGTTTCTGTCTTTTATTGTGTGGGCGTTAGGTGTCTGTTTCTGTCTTTTGTGTGTGGGCGTTAGGTGTCTGTTTCTGTCTTTTTGTGTGGGTGTTAGGTGTCTGTTTCTGTCTTTTATGTGTGTTGGTGTTAGGTGTCTGTTTCTGTCTTTTTTGTGTGTTGGCGTTAGGTGTCTGTTTCTGTCTTTTTGTGTGTGGGCGTTAGGTGTCTGTTTCTGTCTTTTGTGTGTTGGCGTTAGGTGTCTGTTTCTGTCTTTTATGTGTGTGGGCGTTAGGTGTCTGTTTCTGTCTTTTTGTGTTTGGGCGTTAGGTGTCTGTTTCTGTCTTTTTGTGTTTGGGCGTTAGGTGTCTGTTTCTGTCTTTTTGTGTGTGGGCGTTAGGTGTCTGTTTCTGTCTTTTTGTGTGTGGGTGTTAGGTGTCTGTTTCTGTCTTTTATTGTGTTGGTGTTAGGTGTCTGTTTCTGTCTTTTATGTGTGTGGGCGTTAGGTGTCTGTTTCTGTCTTTTTGTGTTTGGGCGTTAGGTGTCTGTTTCTGTCTTTTGTGTTGGGCGTTAGGTGTCTGTTTCTGTCTTTTTGTGTGTGGGCGTTAGGTGTCTGTTTCTGTCTTTTTGTGTGTGGGCGTTAGGTGTCTGTTTCTGTCTTTTTGTGTGTTGGCGTTAGGTGTCTGTTTCTGCCTTCTGTGTGTTGGCGTTAGGTGTCTGTTTCTGTCTTTGTGTTTGGGCTAGGTGTCTGTTTTGCCTTTTGTGTGGGCGTTAGGGTGTCTGTTTCTGCTCTTTGTGTGGGCGTTAGGTGTCTGTTTCTGTGTGGGCACAGGTGTCTGTTTTGTCTTATTGTGTTGAAGTAGGTGTCTGTTTTTCTGTTCTTTTCTGTGCATTAGGTGTCTGTTTGCACTTTTTCTGTGTATGCTAGGTGTCTGTTTGCCTTTTATTGTGTGTGGGCATTAGGTGTCTGTTTCTGTCTTTTTCTGTGTGGGCGTTAGGTGTCTGTTTCTGTCTTTTTGTGTTTGGGCGTGTTAGTGTCTGTTTCTGTCTTTTATTGTGTGGGTGTTAGGTGTCTGTTTGCCTTGCCAGGTGGGCGTTAGTGTCTGTTTCTGTCTTTTTTGTGTTTGGGTGTTAGGTGTCTGTTTCTGTCTTTTTGTGTGTGGGTGTTAGGTGTCTGTTTCTGTCTTTTTGTGTGTGGGTGTTAGGTGTCTGTTTCTGTCTTTTATTGTGTGGGCGTTAGGTGTCTGTTTCTGTCTTTTTGTGTGTGGGTGTTAGGTGTCTGTTTCTGTCTTTTTGTTTCTAATAATGTTTATCTCTGGCTGGAAATGTTTCATGATTTCTGTTTTGTTCCAGTAATGTACCACATTATATATTTTGACTTATTTTATCATGTACAATGAACTGTACCATTCTGTAATAATGTGTATATTCATCTGCTTTTTGAAATATATATATTTTTAAATTAGTACAAGAAAAATATGTATTTCTACCATTTTCATGAATGGAATTATGGGCGCAGTAGCTGGAGGGGGCAAGAAAGGCTGGGTTTTAATGAATGAGCGAGTTGTGGTGTGTCGAGGCTTGACACCTCACTGGCCAATCAGAACATGGTCCACTGTAGAATATGTGTTGTTTAAAGTTGTGTATTTACGGTCTTTTATGTTGTTGTCATCAACTCCACTTCAAATGTTAGTCCAAATGTTAATCCATTATTATGTATAGCCTGCCTCATATTTAATGAATATGTTTAAAATGTTATCACATTTCCACATTATTCTATTTGCATGGCTTCAATATGGAAATATGTTGTTAAACATGGGCAATAGTATTCACACTTATATAAGGGCTCGGCCTACTATAAACTACAGTCTGGACATGGACATGCCAAACGTAGTCAATAAGCAGGATTCAATTCCCTAGGTCAGGGGTGCTCAAAGTCAAATGGACGGAGGGCCAAATAAAAAATTTAGCTACAAGCCGAGGGCCGGACTGTTCGAATGTTCATTGAAAAATTTTTAAATGACGCATATAGTCTAGTGAACCTAATTGAACCTACTGAAAACCTAACAAATATATTCCAATATGATCAGATAAATAAAGCAATATTTTCTTATGGCTCTGTCAGTAATCTTTAATTTTCAACAGACACAAAAGACAAATTTCCTTTATATAAAAATCCCCATAACATGAACATTAAATGAAAGAAACCGGTATTCAAGGCACCATCAGTAGCCTATATTTTCTATTTTAGCAAAAGTGGGCTAAATTTACTTCAAAGAAAAAAACAATAATAGCAATTTTCTATCATCCACTCAACTGAAATATTTTTAAAATATAATTGGATTGAAATACAATAAAATAAAGTGCAAAAATCTATTAATCAAAAACAACACTTTGTTTAAGGAGAAGTAACATGCAGTGAAAACAAATATTAAACTTTAACTTTTAAACTTGAACTGAGTAAAAACTCTAAATATGTGATTGCACAGTAATGTTCACTTGTTTGAGGTTGAGGGTGATACTTGGTGGTGTCCCATCTTTTCCACAAGTTCATCAATGTTCGGGGTAAGGCTCTGAGCTGAGGAAATCCTCAGAATTGAGTGGAGGTGTTCAGCAGTAAGTCGACTTCTGTGTGATGTTTTGTTCAGGTTCATCATGATGCTCATTACATGCTCCATTTTCAAGGCTTTACTCGCACAACGCTTCCTGGTGTATGATACAATGATAAGCTGTCAGCTCACCTGTCTCGCTTCCTCTTGCATCTTTTCCCGTATCTCGCCACCAGTCCGCTCCTGTGTCCACACATCGGCAGGTGCCCTGCCGGTTGTCAAACCCACGAGTTTTTCTCAAGGCAGCTCCATCTCATTTACACATCTTGACACCTCTTCATACAAATCATGCCCGTAGTTGTGCCATGCATAGATCGTAAAGCCAAAAAACTCCTCTGTCACGCTTTAGGCTGGAGTCCACTCCGCGGATGAAAATTGACAACTGGGCAATGTCAGAAATGTCGGTGCTCTCATCCACAGCCAAGGAATATGCAATGAAATCTTTTCCCTTTTCACAAGCTGCTCTTTTAGATTGATGGACAACTGGTCTACTCTCTCGGCAATGGTGTTTCTGCTCAGACTCACATTTAAAAAGAGTTGCCTTTTTTCTGGGCAAACTTCGTCACAAACTTTAATCATGCAGTTTTTGATGAAATCCCCCTCCGTAAATGGCCGGGCTGATTTAGCGATCTCTTCTGCCAAAATAAAACTGGCCTTGACAGCAGCCTGGCCTTGTGATTTGGCTTTTTTGAACAGAGCCTGTCGAGATTTGAGGCCTCGTTCCCTCTGCCTTTGTAGCCTTTGTTCCATGTCCAGTTCTTGTTTCTGTCCGCGTGTTTCGTTTCATAATGTCGTCTCAGATTATACTCTTTCAGTAACGCCACACTTTCTCCACACAGAAGACACACAGGTTTTCCAGCTACCTCGTGAACATACTCCGACTCCCACCTTGTTTGAAACCCCGGTTCTCAGTGTCCACTCGCTTGCCATTTTTGATGGGTATCTGAAAGTTAATTTTACTGTGATGCTGACGACTGCTGTGCCAATAAATATTGAAATGAAGCAGCCTACTGCTCGGTGCGTCACCGTTGCATTGTGGGAAATGTAGTATTGGTGCGTGTAAAAGATCTGCGGGCTGCCGGCTTGCTGCGGTCTGCGGGCCGGTTCTAATAATAAATCAAGATCATCCCAGGGGCCGTAAAAAACCTTCTCGCGGGCCGGATGTGGCCCGCGGGCCTTGACTCTGACATATGTG
>NW_027002229.1:0-6613 GCF_036934945.1 Oncorhynchus masou masou
TGTTATGAACTTGAGTGAAGACCCAAAAGCGGTTTTAACAGAAAACAGAGTTCTTTAATGAAAAACAGGAATGGCATATAATCCTCTTCCAACGCTGTACAGCGGAACAAAAAGAACGTTAGTATAGTGCAGGATGCACCTGCCAGGCAGACTCCGACAGGACAGGACAAGGTGGAAGCAAGCGAG
Organism: Oncorhynchus masou masou; assembly: GCF_036934945.1. Classification (NCBI taxonomy): domain Eukaryota; kingdom Metazoa; phylum Chordata; class Actinopteri; order Salmoniformes; family Salmonidae; genus Oncorhynchus; species Oncorhynchus masou. The sequence continues at coordinate 187 of NW_027002229.1, forward strand.
ACGACAGCTTGCTTCTGGCATCAAAAACACAAACAAGAATCAGACACTGAAAGTAGCAGGAACAGAGAAAGAAATAGAGACCTAATCAGAGGGGGAAGAGAGAACAGGTGTGAAGAGTGAATGAGCTAGTTAGAGGAGATGTAGAACAGCTGAAGAATGAGAGACAGAGAAGGTAACCTAAAAAGACCAGCAGAGAGAGAGAGTGAAGAGAAAGGACAGGAACAGACATAACAAGACATGACAGTACCCCCCACTCACCGAGCGCTCCTGAGCGCACTCGAGAGGAAACCTGGCAGGCAACGGAGGAAATCATCGATCAGCGAACGGTCCAGCACGTCCCGAGAGGAACCTCCAACCTCTCCTCAGGACCGTACCCTCCCAATCCATCAGGGTACTGATGACGCCCAGCTCCCGAGGGCGATGTCCCAATCTTACGAACCCTGTAGATGGGTGCGCCTCGACAAGGATGGGGGGGACGAGCGGGGCGCAAGAACGGGCTTAACACAGGAGACAGGAAGACCGGGTGAACGCGACGAAGATAGCGTTGGAGAAGAAGTCGCACCGTTACAGGATTAATGACCTGGGAAATACGGAACGGACCAATGAATGCGGGGCCAACTTGCGCAGAAGCTGTCTTAAGGGGGAAGGTTCTGAGTGAGAGCCATACTCTCTGACCGCAACAATATCTAGGACTCTTTGTCCTACGCTTATTAGCGGCCCTCACAGTCTGCGCCCTCCATTACGGGCAAAGTGCCGACCTGACCCCCTTCCAGGTGCGCCGCAACGGGACAAAAAGCCTGAGCGGAGGGGACGCAGGGACTCGCAGCGGAGATGAGAACAGCGGAGGCTGGTACCCGAGGCTACACTGAAAAGGGGATAGACCGGTAGCAGACGAGGGAAGCGGAAGCTGTGGGCGTACTCTGCCCAGGGAGCTGTTCTGACCAAGACGCAGGGTTACGAAAAGAAAGACTGCGTAAAAATGCGACCAACAGTCTGATTGGCCCGTTCGGCTGACCGTTAGACTGGGGATGAAAGCCGGACGAGAGAGACTGACGGAAGCCCCAATCAAACGGCAAAACTCCTCCAAAATTGAGACGTGAACTGCGGGCCTCTGTCGGAAACGACGTCAGACGGAAGGCCATGAATTCGGGAAAACATTCTCGATAATGATCTGAGCCGCTCTCCTTAGCAGAAGGGAGCTTATCGAGAGGAATGAAATGAGCCGCCTTAGAGAATCTATCGACAACCGTAAGAATAACTGTCTTCCCCGCTGATGAAGGCAGTCCGGTGATAAAATCTAAAGCGGCGTGGAGACCACGGTCGAGAGGGAATGGGAAGGTCTGAGACGGCCGGGCAGGAGGAGAGTTCCTGATTTAGTCTGCGCGCAGACCGAACAAGCGGCGACAAATCGACGCGTCACGTTCCCGAGTGGGCCACCAGAAACGCTACGGCGAATGGAAGCGAGCTGCACCCCCGAACGCCGGGGTGGCCGGCTAACTTGGCAGAGTGGGCCCACTGAAGAACGGCCGGACGAGTAGGAACGGGAACGAACAGAAGGTTCCTAGGACAAGCTCGCGGCGACGGAGTGTGAGCGAGTGCTTGTTTTACCTGCCTCTCAATTCCCCAGACAGTCACCTGACAACACGCCGTCAGGAGAATCCCTCGGGGTCGGGTGGAGACCCAGAAGAACTGAAGAGACGAGATAAAGCATCAGGCTTGGTGTTTTTTGAGCCCGGACGATAAGAAATAAAAACTCAAACGAAAGAAAAACAGAGCCCAACGAGCCTGACGCGCATTAAGTCGCTTGGCTGAACGGATGTACTCAAGGTTCCTATGGTCAGTCCAAACGACAAAAGGAACGGTCGCCCTCCAACCACTGTCGCCATTCTAGGGCTGCCGGATGGCGAGCAGTTCGCGATTACCAACATCATAGTTACGTTCTGACGGCGATAAGCGATGAGAGAAAAACGCGCAAGGATGGACCTTGCCGTCAGAGAGAGAGCGCTGAGAAAGAATGGCTCCCACGCCCACCTCTGACGCGTCAACCTCAACAACAAACTGGCTAGAGATGTCAGGTGTAACAAGAATAGGAGCGGATGTAAAACGATTCTTAAGAAGATCAAAAGCTCCCTGGGCGGAAACGGACCACTTAAAGCACGTCTTAACAGAAGTAAGGGCTGTGAGGGGAGCTGCCACCTGACCGAAATTACGGATGAAACGACGATAGAAATTAGCGAAGCCCAGAAAGCGCTGCAGCTCGACGCGTGACTTAGGAACGGGCCAATCAATGACAGCCTGGACCTTAGCGGGATCCATCTTAATGCCCTCAGCGGAAATAACGGAACCGAGAAAAGGGACAGAGGCGGCATGAAAAATGCACTTCTCAGCCTTCACATAAAGACAGTTCTCCAAAAGGCGCTGGAGGACGTCGCACGTGCTGAACATGAATCGAGAGAGACGGAGAAAAAATCAGGATATCGTCCATGTAAACGAAAACAAAAATGTTCAGCATGTCTCTCAGGACGTCGTTAACTAGTGCCTGAAAGACAGCTGGAGCGTTAACGAGGCCGAAAGGAAGAACCCGGTATTCAAAGTGCCCTAACGGAGTGTTAAACGCCGTCTTCCACTCGTCCCCCTCCCTGATGCGCACGAGATGGTAGGCGTTACGAAGGTCCAATTTGGTGAAAAACCTGGCTCCCTGCAGGATCTCAAGGCTGAAGACATAAGAGGAAGCGGATAACGATTCTTAACTGTTATGTCATTCAGCCTCGATAATCCACGCATGGGCGCAGGGACCCGTCCTTCTTCTGAACAAAAAAAAACCCCGGCCCGGCGGGAGAGGAGGAGGAGACAATGGTACCGGCGTTGAGCGAAACCGACAAATAATCCTCGAGAGCCTTACGTTCGGGAGCCGACAGAGAGTATAATCTACTCCCGGGGGAGAAGTTCCCCGGAAGGAGATCAATACTACAGTCATACGACCGGGGTGTGGAGGGAGAGAAGTGGCCTTGAACGACTGAACACCGTGCGCAGATCGTGATACTTCCTCCCGGCACCCTGTCAAATCGCCAGGCTCCTCCTGTGAAGTAGAGACAGAGGAAACAGGAGGGATAGCAGACATTAAACAGGTTACATGACAAGAAACATTCCAGGATAGGATAGTATTACTAGACCAATTAATAGAAGGGTTATGGCGCACTAGCCAGGGATGACCCAAAACAACAGGTGTAAAAGGTGAACGAAAAATTAAAAAAGAAATGGTTTCGCTTATGATTACCAGAGACAGTGAGGGTTAAAGGCAGCGCCTCACGCTGAATCTTGGGGAGAGAACTACCATCTAAAGCGAACAAGGCCGTGGGGCTCCCTAACTGTCTGAGAGGAATGTCATGTTCCCGAGCCCAGGTCCCGTCCATAAAACAGCCTCCGCCCCAGAGTCTATCAAGGCACTGCAGGAAGCAGATGAACCGGGCCAGCGGAGATGGACTGGAAAGTAGTGCGTGATCCAGAAGGAGAGGCCTGAGAAGTTGCGGCTCACCAGTATTCTCCTCTTACTGATGAGCTCTGGCTTTTACTGGACATGAGGTGACAAATGACCAGCGGAGCGCAGTAGAGACAGAGGCGACAGATTCTCCGTTCCTTCTCCTGGCCGAGATGGATACCCCCAGCTGCATAGGCTCAGCATCCGAGCCGGCGGAGGAGGGTGGCAGTGATGCGGCAGGTGGCAGTGATGTGGAGAGGGGAGCAGCGGAGAACGCGAGCTCCTTTCCACCAGCCCCTGCGACGAAGATCAAACCGTCGCTCTATGCGAATAGCGAGAGCTATTAAGGAGTCCAGACTGGAAGGAACCTCCCGGGAGAGGATCTCGTCCTTAACCTCGACGAGGAGACCCTCCAGAAAACGAGCGAGCAAAGCCGGCCTCGCTCCAGTCACTTGAGGCAGCGAGAGTGCGAAACTCAATAGAATAATCCGTTATGGATCGATTCCCCTGACATAGGGAAGACAGGGCCCTGGAAGCCTCCTCCCCAAAAACAGAACGGTCAAAAACCCGTATCATCTCCTCCTTAAAGTCTTGATACTGGTTAATACACTCAGCCCTCGCCTCCCAGACTGCCGTGCCCCACTCACGCGCCCGTCCGGTAAGGGAGAGAAATGACGTAGGCGATGCGGGCTGCGCTCCTGGAGTAAGTGTTGGGCTGGAGAGAGAACACCACATCACACTGAGTGAGGAATGAGCGGCACTCAGTGGGCTCCCCAGAGTAACACGGCGGGTTGTTGATCCTGGGCTCCGGAGACTCGGAAACCCTGGAAGTGGGCGGTGGATCGAGGTGGAGTTGGTGAACCTGTCTTGTGAGGTCGGAGACTTGGACGGCCAGGGTCTCAACGGCATGTCGAGCAGCAGACAATTCCTCCTCGTGTCTGCCTAGCATCGCCCCCTGGATCTCGACGGCGGAGTGAAAAGGGTCCGGAGCCGCTGGGTCCATTCTTGGTCTGATTCTTCTGTTATGTACTTGAGTGAAGACCCAAAAGCGGTTTTAACAGAAAACAGAGTTCTTTAATGAAAAACAGGAATGGCATAAATCCTCTTCCAACGTTGTCAGCGGAACAAAAAGAACGTTAGTATAGTGCAGGATACACCTGCCAGGCAGACTCCGACAGGACAGGACAAGGTGGAAGCAAACGAGACGACAGCTTGCTTCTGGCATCAAAAAACACAAACAAGAATCAGACACTGAAAGTAGCAGGAACAGAGAAAGAAATAGAGACCTAATCAGAGGGGGAAGAGAGAACAGGTGTGAAAGAGTGAATGAGCTAGTTAGAGGAGATGTAGAACAGCTGAAGAATGAGAGACAGAGAAGGTAACCTAAAAAGACCAGCAGAGAGAGAGAGTGAAGAGAAAGGACAGGAACAGACATAACAAGACATGACAAGATCAGAGAAAGCCTGCAGGTCCTGATCTTCTTGATCCCTGCTTTTTAAAACTGGCAGCTGGTTAATTTTTTGTAATTCATTAACAAAAGATTTGATCATATTACTCCAGTGCTAGCCTCTCTACACTAGCTTCCTGTTAAGGCAATGGCTGATTTCAAGGTTTTACTGCTAACAAAGCATTACATGGGCTTGCTCCTACCTATCTTTCCGATGTGGTCCTGCCGTACATACCTACACGTATGCTATGGTCAGAAGACGCAGGCCTCCTAATTGTCCCTAGATTTTTAAGCAAACAACTGGAGGCAGGGCTTTCTACTATAGAGCTCAATTTTTATGGAATGGTCTGCCTACCCATGTGAGAGACGCAGATTTCTGGACTATACTCGGCCTTGTCTCAGGATAGTAAGTTGGTGGTTGAAGATATCCCTCTGGTGGTGTGGGGGCTGTGCTTTGGCAAAGTGGGTGGGGTTATATCCTGCCTGTTTGGCCCTGTCCGGGGGTATAATCGGATGGGGCCACAGTATCACCTGACCCCTCCTGTCTCCGCCTCCAGTATTTATGCTGCAGTAGTTTATGTGTCGAGGGGATAGGGTCAGCCTGTTATATCTGGAGTATTTCTCCTGTCTTACCCGGTGTCCTGTGTGAATTTAAGTATGCTCTCTCTAATTCTCTTTCTCTCTTTCTTTTCTTCTTTCTCTCTCTCAGAGGAACCTGAGCCCTAGGACCATGCCTCAGGACCACCTGGCCGTGCTGCTGCTCCAGTTTCAACTGTTCTGCCTGCGGCTATGAACCCTGACCTGTTCACCGGACGTGCTACCTGTCCCAGACCTGCTGTTTTCAACTCTCTAGAGACAGCAGGAGCGGTAGAGATACTCCCAATGATCGGCTATGAAAAACCAACTGACATTTACTCCTGAGGTGCTGACCTGTTGCACCCTCGACAACTACTGTGAATATTATTATTTGACCATGCTGGTCATTTATGAACATATGAACATCGTGGCAATTTTCTGTTCTAATCTCCGGCACAGCCAGAAGAGGACTGGCCACCCCTCATAACCTGGTTCCTCTCTTGGTTTCTTCCTAGGTTCCGACCTTTCCTAGCCACCATGCTTCTTCACCTGCATTGCTTGCTGTTTGGGGTTTTAGGCTGGGTTTCTGTACAGCACTTTGAGAGAACAGCTGATGTAAGAAGGGCTTTATAATTTTTTTGATTTGATTTGATTTGATAGTTGAACCACTTACATATCTGTTACATTTAACTCTGGAATGTAATGCAATTCCAAAGATCTGGAAATCAGCATTTGTCCTACCAATTTTAAAAGGGGGAGATCCAAATCTTTTAAATAATTATAGACTAATCTCAAAGCTGTCACCCCTGGTGAAAATACCTGAAACCCTTGTTGTGAACAGCTAAAATAGTTTTACATACTTTATATACTGATTTTATCAACGTACCAATCGGGCTTCAGGAAGAAGCATAGCACAATTACAGCAG
>NW_027002230.1:0-6612 GCF_036934945.1 Oncorhynchus masou masou
TGTCATGCCCTGGTCTATATTTATTATGTTATCTTCATTTAATGGGTCAGGCCAGGGTGTGACATGGGTTTGTTTGTAGTGTGTTTCGTCTTGGGGTTGTGTGGGGTGTACAGATTAGTCTATGGCTGCCTGAGGCGGTTCTCAATCCGAGTCAGGTGATTAACGTTGTCTTTGATTGGGAACCCTATTTTGGTAGCCCGGGTTTCACTGTGTGTTTGTGGGTGATTGTCCCTGTCTCTGTGTTTGTTGCACCAGTCAGGGCTGTTTCGGTTTTCGACGTTTGTTGTTTTGTATTGTTCGTGTTTTTTCATCATTAAAGATGTATCGAACGAACCACGCTGCATTTGGTCCGATCTTGTTCCACCTTCTTCGTCAGAGGAGGAGTTGGAAGAAACCCGTTACAGAATCACCCACCACAAACGGACCAAGCACGTGTCAACAGGCAGGAGCCACAGGAGAAGCAGCAAAGGCAGCAACAACAATCACAGGACTTCTGGACTTGGGAGGAGATATTGGACGGAAAAGGACCCTGGGCACAGCTCTGGAGAATATCGCCGTCCCAAGGAAGAACTGAGGCGACGAGGTGCGGAGAGGCGCTGGTATGAAGAGGCTGCGCAGCGACGCGGTTGGAAGCCCGAGAGTCAGCCCCAAAATTTCTTGGGGGCTAGGAGAGTGTGGCAGAGTCAGGAGTCAGACATGAGCCCACTCTCCCTGTTTATCATGAGGAGCCAAGGAGGAGACCAGAACCGGTGTTGGAGGTGAGCGAAGCAGAGACTGTGAAGGAGTTAATGGGGAAATTGGAGGAGAGAGAAATGAGGGAGTTGCTGTGTTGGTGCTTTTTGCATGGAATTCGCCCGACGGAACGTGTCAGGGATTTGATGGCACCTGGGTCAGCGCTCCATACTCGTCCTGAGGTGCGTGTTAGTCGGCTGGTGAAGTTGGTGCCAGCCTCACGCACCAGGCCTCCTGTGCACATCCCTAGCCTTGCACGTCCTGTGCCAACACTGCTCTCAAGATCTCCAGTAAGCCTTCACGGTCTAGCCCCTCCTGTGCCACCTCCACACACCAGCCCTCCGGTGGCAGCTCCCCGCACCAGGCTTCCTGTGCATGTCCTCGGCCCAGTACCATCAGTGCCAGCACCACGCATCAGGCCTACAGTGCGCCTTGCCTCTCCTGCGCTGCCGGAGCTTCCCGCCTGCTCAGCACTGTCGAAGCCTTCCTCCTCTACAGCGCTGCTGGAGTCTCCCGCCTGTTTAGCGCTGCATGAGCCTTCCTCCTCTCCTGTGCTGCTGGAGCCTCCCGCCTGTTTAGTGCTGCCAGAGCCTTCCGCCTCTACAGCGTTGCCGGAGTCTCCTGCCCGTTTAGCGCAGCCAGAGCTGCCAGTCTGCATGGAGCAGCCAGAGCTGCCAGTCTGCATGGAGCAGCCAGAGCTGCCAGTCTGCATGGAGCAGCCAGAGCTGTCAGTCTGCTTGGAGCAGCCAGAGCTGCCAGTCTGCATGGAGCTGCCAGTCTGCAAGGAGCTGCCAGCCTGCAAGGAGCTGCCAGTCTGCAAGGAGCTGCCAGTCTGCAAGGAGCTGCCAGAGCCAGTTAGTCTGCATGAGCAGCCAGAGCTGTCAGTCTGCAAGAAGCCGCTAGAGCTGTCAATCTGCATGGAGCAGCCAGAGCCGCCAGTCAGCATGGAGCAGCCAGGAGCCGCCAGTCAGCGTGGAAGCAGCCAGAGCCGCCAGTCAGCGTGGAGGCTGAGCTGCCAAGTCTGCCAGGATCCGCCAGTCAGCCAGGACTCTTCCAGGCCAGTCAGCCAGACTCTTCCAGATCTGCCAGTCAGCCAGACTCTTCCAGATCTGCCAGTCAGCCAGACTCTTCCAGATCTGCCAGGGGTCAGCCAGACTCTTCCAGATCTGCTAGTCAACCAGACTCCTCCAGATCTGCTAGTCAACCAGACTCTTCCAGATCTGCCAGTCAACCAGACTCTTCCAGATCTGCCAGTCAACCAGACTCTTCCAGATCTGCTAGTCAACCAGACTCTTCCAGGATCCGCCAGTCAGCCAGGATCTGCCAGAACTGCCAGCCAGCCAGGATCTGCCGGATTCAACTACCTGGCTGGGCTTCCTCTCAGTGCTGGGCTTCCTCTCAGTGCTGGGCTTCCTCTCAGTGCTGGGCTTCCTCTCAGTGCTGGGCTTCCTCTGTCCCGAGCTGCTCCTCTGTCCCGAGCTGCTCCTCTGTCCCGAGCTGCTCCTCTGTCCCGAGCTGCCCCTCTGTCCCGAGCTGCCCCTCTGTCCCGAGCTGCCCCTCTGTCCCGAGCTGCCCCTCTGTCCCGAGCTGCCCCTCAGTCCAGTGGGGTTCTGGGTGAGGACTACTAGGCCATGGTCGGCGGCGAGAGTGGACAATCCTAGGACGCGAGGAGGGGGGACTAAGACATTCATAGAGTGGGTTCCACGTCCCGAGCCGGAGCCGCCACCATGGACAGACGCCCACCCGGACCCTCCCTATTGTTTTTGTTGTGCGTCCGGGAGTCCGCACCTTAGGGGGGTTCTGTCACGCCCTGGTCTATATTTATTATGTTATCTTCATTTATTGGGTCAGGCCAGGGTGTGACATGGGTTTGTTTGTAGTGTGTTTCGTCTTGGGGTTGTGTGGGGGTGCATGATTAGTCTATGGTTAGCCTGAGGCGGTTCTCAATCTGAGTCAGGTGATTATCTTTGTCTCTGATTGGGAACCATATTTAGGTAGCCTGGGTTTCACTGTGTGTTTGTGGGTGATTGTTCCTGTCTCTGTGTTTGTTGCACCAGTCAGGGCTGTTTCGGTTTTCGACGTTTGTTGTTTTATATTGTTCGTGTTTTTTCATCATTAAAGATGCATCGAACGAACCACGCTGCATTTTTGTCCGATCCTTGTTCCACCTCTTCGTCAGAGGAGGAGTTGGAAGAAACCCGTTACACTAGTAGTATCCTTTTTTGGGGTCTCTACTGTGGTACTGGAACAATGTCGATCCTTGCTGGCGCCCATACTTCAGGGCTAAACTGGAGAGAACCTTTACAAGGCCTGCACCTGATGGTTTATTTTGGAGGATGTTTATCTCAATTTCTGCCGTTTTATCGCTTTATGGCATAGTTTGGGTTTTGTATTGCTGCTGAGGTCCTTATCTGAAAGATCAACCTGGTAAAAATGTTTGTTTGGCAATTTAACTTCCTGGTTAAATCAAATGAGACAAGGACACCCAATCAGTTAAGATTGGTTGAATATTATAAAGTGTAACCAGTTGTTACAGATGTGAGAAAAAAGTGTAGATTCTATCACAAGAGGTGATTTAACCCTGAAAACTGAAATCACATGGGATTACAGCAAAGGCGGTGCTTCCGTCACCCAAAGCGCGGGATTTCCGCTGTAAACAAAGGAGAATGGCTTGTCTCTGTTTGTTATCTTAGCTTCTAATGCAGGGGTTCTTAAACTTTTTCAGCCTGGGACCCAAATTAGAAATGTTGTGTTTTCCTGGGACTCAAGCTGAGGAAAATATGCAACTATATGTAAATATCGGTACATTTCATTGCCCTTATGCCGAAAGCAAATGCAATATAGACAAAAACAAATAACAATTAAATAAAATATTCAATTAAATATATATTCATGTTTATTTTCCACCATTAAAAACTCTTACATAACAGCAACAGTTCCCACCTAGACAGTTAAGTACAATAAATAATTGTAATTCTGAACTGGAACAAACTGATTGATCACATCACACAGATTAGTAACAGAACGCACACATAGGCTTTTTGATAGTGCGACCCTAAGTAACAGTACAGATGAAACATTATCAGGCCTACTGTACTTCTTATTGTAGAAATTATTGTTAAAAGAAAATCTAGGTTGGAACTGATGTTGTTTAAAATACAATACATATTTTTTATTCTGAACTAGAATAAACTGATTGAACACATCAGACAGATGACGACCAGGTAATACACACACAGTCCTAATGAGAGGTGTATTGGTTGAAGTTTTCAACAAGCTTGTCTATTCTGGGCTCAGTTTTGACAGTGCAACATAGAGGTCATACTCAGCAATGAGAATGTTTCTGCACTTGTTCTTTAAGTATGTCAGAGTTGAGAACCCTGACTCGCATAGGTACAGTGCCTTGCGAAAGTATTCGGCCCCCTTGAACTTTGCGACCTTTTGCCACATTTCAGGCTTCAAACATAAAGATATAAAACTGTATTTTTTGTGAAGAATCAACAACAAGTGGGACACAATCATGAAGTGGAACGACATTTATTGGATATTTCAAACTTTTTTAACAAATCAAAAACTGAAAAATTGGGCGTGCAAAATTATTCAGCCCCTTTACTTTCAGTGTAGCAAACTCTCTCCAGAAGTTCAGTGAGGATCTCTGAATGATCCAATGTTGACCTAAATGACTAATGATGATAAATACAATCCACCTGTGTGTAATCAAGTCTCCGTATAAATGCACCTGCACTGTGATAGTCTCAGAGGTCCGTTAAAAGCGCAGAGAGCATCATGAAGAACAAGGAACACACCAGGCAGGTCCGAGATACTGTTGTGAAGAAGTTTAAAGCCGGATTTGGATACAAAAAGATTTCCCAAGCTTTAAACATCCCAAGGAGCTCTGTGCAAGCGATAATATTGAAATGGAAGGAGTATCAGACCACTGCAAATCTACCAAGACCTGGCCGCCTCAAACTTTCAGCTCATACAAGGAGAAGACTGATCAGAGATGCAGCCAAGAGGCCCATGATCACTCTGATGAACTGCAGAGATCTACAGCTGAGGTGGGAGACTCTGTCCATAGGACAACAATCAGTCGTATATTGCACAAATCTGGCCTTTATGGAAGAGTGGCAAGAAGAAAAGCCATTTCTTAAAGATATCCATAAAAAGTGTCATTTAAAGTTTGCCACAAGCCACCTGGGAGACACACCTCAAACATGGAAGAAGGTGCTCTGGTCAGATGAAACCAAAATTGAACTTTTGGCAACAACAAAACGTTATACATGAAAAGCACAGCTCATCACTCTGACCACACCATCCCCACTGTCAAACATGGTGGTGGCAGCATCATGGTTTGGGCCTGCTTTTCTTCAGCAGGGACAGGGAAGATGGTTAAAATTGATGGAAGATGGATGGAGCCAAGTACAGGACCATTCTGGAAGAAAACCTGATGGAGTCTGCAAAAGACCTGAGACTGGGACGGAGATTTGTCTTCCAACAAGACAATGATCCAAAACATAAAGGCAAAATCTACAATGGAATGGTTCAAAAATAAACATATCCAGGTGTTAGAATGGCCAAGTCAAAGTCCAGACCTGAATCCAATCGAGAATCTGTGAAAGAACTGAAAACTGCTGTTCACAAATGCTCTCCATCCAACCTCACTGAGCTCAAGCTGTTTTGCAAGGAGGAATGGGAAATAATTTCACTCTCTCGATGTGCAAAACTGATAGAGACATACCCCAAGCGACTTACAGCTGTAATCGCAGCAAAAGGTGGCGCTACAAAGTATTAACTTAAGGGGGCTGAATAATTTTGCACGCCCAATTTTTCAGTTTTGATTTGTTAAAAAAGTTTGAAATATCCAATAAATGTCGTTCCACTTCATGATTGTGTCCCACTTGTTGATTCTTCACAAAAGAATACAGTTTTATATCTTTATGTTTGCCTCCGAAATGTGGCAAAAGGCTCTAAAGTTCAAGGGGGCTGAATACTTTCGCAAGGCACTGTATGTGGTACCAAACTGATCAGAACATCTACTGTTTCAGTCAGGCAGGAGGCCGCTTCCCTGCTGTAGATGAGCAACCCAGAACTGTGTGAGTGTTTGCCTCAAAAAGCATCTTGCATCAATCAGTTTATTCCAGTTAAGAAAACAACTTATTACTTGTATTTTAACAGCAACAGTTCCAACGTAGACTAGTTTTCAATAATTTCTACAGTAAGATGTACAGTAGGCCTGATAATCTTTCATCTTCATCTGTACTGTTACTAAGGGTTGCACCATCAGTATGCCGCTAATAAATAAAACCTTCCATTCACGAGGCTGTAACTTACAAGGCCACAGGATTGTTTGAAAGCGAAACTCACATCTACTACTATGAGAGTTAGTACTCCCTTATTTCTGCTTATCATCCATCGCCTGTTATAAAATTACAACAATGCCTTGCTAGCTGACTTACTTTTCTACTGCTGAAGCATCGGTTTCCTGAAGCATTCTGCCCTGTTCTGAAAACTCCCTGGGTTTACCATCATGCTGTCTGTTTGGGTCAGGGACTTGTCGTTTGACTAATGTGTTGGTTTTGAGAGACTCATTAATAACGTTACACTTCCCCCTCACAAAACACATTGTGGACGCTCCCGTTATTTCCTCAAAGCAGTATGAAAGAGAAACTCATCCCTGTATTTGTGTTTCATGAGAATTCAGCTCAGACAGAACTTGTGGCTAGCATGAGTACATTTGATGGTAGCGGTGAGTGATGGAGAGTGGGAATGACAAGTCAGTGGCTGACAGGGCATCATCTGCTGCTGAACAACAGCACGGCCGTGCTGTTCAGAAAAGCTTTCAAGGACCTCTGCTAATTCTGTTCTCATGTTCTCTGGATC
>NW_027002231.1:0-6612 GCF_036934945.1 Oncorhynchus masou masou
GAGAGAGAGAGAGAGAGAGAGAGAGAGAGAGAGAGAGAGAGAGAGAGAGAGAGAGAGAGAGAGAGAGAGAGAGAATAAACTCCCATATCTACTGGGTGAAATACCACAGTGTGCCATTACAGCAGCAAGATGTGTGACCTGTTGCCTCAAGAAAAGGTCAACCAGTGAAGAACAAACACCATTGTAAATACAAACTATATTTGTTTATTTATTTTCCTTTTGTATTATAACTATTTGTACAATGTTACAACACTGTATATAGACATAATATGACAATTGAAACATCTTTATTCCTTTGTAACTTCTGTGAGTGTAATGTTTACTGTTCATTTGGACTGTTTATTTTTCTTTTGTTTATTATCTACTTCACTTGTTTTGGCAATGTTAACATATGTTTCCCATGCAGAAAACCCTTTGAATTGATATGAGAGAGAGAAAGAGAAAGAGAGAGAGAGAAAGAGAGAGAAAGAGAGAGAAAGAGAGAGAGAGAGAGAGAGAGAGAGAGAGAGAGAGAGAGAGAGAGAGAGAGAGAGAGAGAGAGAGAATGCAAAGAGAGAGAGAGAGAGAGAGAGAGAGAGAGAGAGAGAGAGAGAGAGAGAGAGAGAGAGAGAGAGACAACAAACTAAAACCCACATCAGATGAAAGCTTGTAGGGGAATTCTCCCTGCTAGGGGCCTAATAAACGCTGATGAGCTGAGACAGCAGCTATGTGGACGCTGTGGGAAGCTATGACTGTGTCTGACGTCACAACAGCTACTATTAAGTAACCATTCTATAGTAAAGTCCCATTCAGTTCTGAATCACCCTCCTAACCCAAAATAAAGGAGCCAATTAAAGTGACCTAACAAGACACTAACTGCTACTATTAGCCAGTGTACAGTCCTGTTCAGTGGTCCAGTGACTCACCCTCCTTACCCCAACTAAAGGAGGTGGGATGTTATAACAGAGTATTAAACAGGTACTCTACTAGTTATACCAGAGTATTAACCAGGAACTCTACTAGTTATAACATAGTATTAGCCAGGAACTATACTAGTTATACCAGAGTATTAACCAGGAACTCTACTAGTTATAACAGAGGATTAAACAGGAACTCTACTAGTTATACGAGGGTATTAATCAGGAACTCTACTAGTTATACGAGGGTATTAATCAGGAACTCTACTAGTTATACCAGAGTATTAACCAGGAACTCTACTAGTTATAACATAGTATTAATCAGGTACTCTACTAGTTATAACAGGTATTAACCAGGAGCTCTGCACAGTTATAACAGAGTATTAACCAGGAACTCTACTAGTTATACCAGAGTAGTAACCAGGAACTCTACTAGTTATAACAGAGTATTAACCAGGAACTCTACTAGTTATAACAAGAGGATTAACTAGAACTCTACTAGTTATAACAGAGTATTAAACAGGAACTATATTAGTTATAACAGAGTATTAAACAGGAACTATACTAGTTATACCAGAGTATTAACCAGGAACTCTACTAGTTATACCAGAGTATTAACCAGGAACTATACTAGTTATAACAGAGTATTAAACAGGAACTATACTAGGTATAACAGAGTATTAACCAGGAACTATACTAGTTATAACAGAGTATTAAACAGGAACTCTACTAGTTATAACAGAGTATTAACCAGGAACTACTAGTTATAACAGAGTATTAAACAGGAACTATACTAGTTATAACAGAGTATTAACCAGGAACTCTACTAGTTATACCAGAGTATTAATCAGTTACCAAGTTACCATCTCCAACTAGATCAGTTACCACGACAACCATCTCCAACTGGCTCAGTTACCAAGTTACCATCTCCAACTTGCTCAGTTACCAAGACAGCCGTCTCCAACTGGCTCAGTTACCAAGTTACAATCTCCAACTAGCTCTTCTGAAAACAGACAATCACCACTTGACCTTCTAATCCTCGTTAATCAACCTTGTCTCATCTCCATCCTGGTTAATCAACCTCGTCTCATCTCCATCCTCGTTAATCAACCTCGTCTCATCTCCATCCTCGTTAATCAACCTTGTCTCATCTCCATCCTCGTTAATTGACCTCGTCTCATCTCCATCCTCGTTAATCAACCTCGTCTCATCTCCATCCTCGTTAATCAACCTCGTCTCATCTCTATCCTCGTTAATCAACCTTATCTCATCTCTATCCTCGTTAATCAACCTCGTCTCATCTCCATCCTCGTTAATCAACCTCGTCTCATCTCCATCCTCGTTAATCAACCTCGTCTCATCTCCATCCTCGTTAATCAACCTCGTCTCATCTCTATCCTCGTTAATCAACCTCGTCTCATCTCCATCCTCATTAATCAACCTCGTCTCATCTCCGTCCTCGTTAATCAACCTCGTCTCATCTCCATCCTCGTTAATCAACCTCGTCTCATCTCCATCGGTGTCTTCATTTGACTGATACTTGTTCTGAGAGTAGATGTACATCCAGTATGACATCATTATAGCTGGCTGTTATATGTCCCAGAAACAAACCTCTGGGAAGTTTTTGGTTGGCCACTTATCCCAGGTGGATCACAGGGGCTTGTTCCTGTGCCCAGCCGTTGCTGAAGCATGACAGATCTGAATAGATCATTCACATATCAGCTGACCACATCATAGATTATAGCTATCTGCTGCCCGGAGGCACAGTCAGTAAGGTGGCACGCAAGCCATTGGTTGGGGCGTGCAAAGTCTGAGCAGGAGGGGAGGGCACATGACCTGTGAGTTACCACTCCCAGAGGTTTGGTTTTAAAGGGAACATCTCCTCTTGGGATAGGGTTGTTTCAACTTCTGGCTGTATGGCCAGTTTCACTGGGGATCTTCTAGCTGGAGACAATGGATTTCACTGGGGATCTTCTAGCTGGAGACAATGGATTTCACTGGGGATCTTCAAGCTGGAGACAATGGATTTCACTGGGGATCTTCTAGCTGGAGACAATGGATTTCACTGGGGATCTTCAAGCTGGAGACAATGGATTTCACTGGGGATCTTCTAGCTGGAGACAATGGATTTCACTGGGGATCTTCAAGCTGGGAGACAATGGATTTCACTGGGGATCTTCTAGCAGGAGACAACGGTTTCACTGGGGATCTTCTAGCTGGAGACAATGGATTTCACTGGGGATCTTCAAGCTGGAGACAATGGATTTCACTGGGGATCTTCTAGCTGGAGACAATGGATTTCACTGGGGATCTTCCAAGCTGGAGACAATGGATTTCACTGGGGATCTTCAAGCTGGGGACAAATGGATTTCACTGGGGATCTTCAAGCTGGAGACAATGGATTTCACTGGGGATCTTCTAGCTGGAGACAATGGATTTCACTGGGGATCTTCTAGCTGGAGACAATGGATTTCACTGGTGATCTTCTAGCTGGAGACAATGGATTTCACTGGGGATCTTCAAGCTGGAGACAATGGATTTCACTGGGATCTTCTGGCTGGAGACAATGGATTTCACTGGGGATCTTCTAGCTGGAGACAATGGATTTCACTGGGGATCTTCTAGCTGGAGACAATGGATTTCACTGGGGATCTTCTAGCTGGAGACAATGGATTTCACTGGGGATCTTCAAGCTGCACTAGTAGAAAAGAAACATGCTATCTGGACCTAAAACTGTTCTCTGGCTGTCCTCATAGGAGAACCCTTTGAAGAACCCTTTTTGGTTCCAGGTAGAACTCTTTTAGGTTCCATGTAGAACTCTTTACAGAGAGTTATACATGGACCACAAAAAGAGTTCTACATGGAACCCAAAATAATTCTACCTGGAACAAAAAGGGTTCTATCTGAAACACAAAAAGGGTTCTACATGGAACCAAAAGGGTTCTACCTGAAACCAAAGGGTTCTATCTGAAACCAAAAGGGTTCTACCTGAAACCAAAAAGGGTTCTACCTGGAACCAAAAGAGGTTCTACCTGAAACCAAAGAGGTTCTCCTATTTGGACAGTAGCCCCTTTTTTATAACCCTGGAGACATTGAACATCACAGGGGCTCTGTCTTCCAGCTCTATTGATGGGATGTGCTTGAACAGCTCTTTGTGAGGATGAAGCAAAGCAGTATTTTCTGTGAACACACACACACACACACACACACACACACACACACACACACACACACTAGTCTTTGCAGTGCTCTATAGGTCAGCGGACTGTCCTGTGCTCTGGGACTGGCTCCTCTAAGCCAGAGAGATTAGTTTAACTCTTCACAAATGTTTGAAGAAGGACAAACAGAGAGGCTGACATTTCCCTGGTAAAGGACTGAACCGGAGAGAGAAGAGAGGAAGGAGGAGGACTGGCCAAGCCAAGATGGAGATAACTGAGATTCTGTGGGGTGAGCAGAGCATACACACCCACACAAAAGAATAGAGACGGGGGGTAAGAGACAGAGAGAGAGATAGATATGGAGAGAGAGCGAGAGAGAGTAAAGAGAGAGGCGGGGGTGAGAGACAGAGAGAGATAGATATGGAGAGAGGGGAGAGGTTTGGGGAGAGAGAGGGAGAGAGATAGATATGGAGAAAGAGAGAGATATGTTGAGAGAGGCTGGGGTGAGAGACAGAGAGAGATATGGGGAGAGAGAGAGGTGGGGTAAGAGAGAGAGGAATGGAGAGAGAGAGAGGTTAGAAATGGGGAGAGAGAGAGAGATAGAAATGGAGAGAGATAGATAGAAATGGGAGAGAGACATTTAGAAAGAGTCCTATTCACCAATGCTGGAAGGGGGCCCCTGGTGAAAAGGTTTGGGAACCCCTGACTTCAACAATGTTTCTACAAAAAAACACCAATCTCTATACTCTGACACCTCTACCCCCAGCACCACTATCCACATCAACCTCTACACTCTGACAGCTCTACCCCTAGCACCACTATCCACATCAACCTCTACACTCTGACAGCTCTACCCCCAGCACCACTATCCACATCAACCTCTACACTCTGACAGCTCTACCCCCAGCACCACTATCCACATCAACCTCTACACTCTGACAGCTCTCCAACCTCTACACTCTGGCAGCTCTACCCCCAGCACCACTATCCACATCAACCTCTACCTCTGACAGCTCTACCCCCAGCACCACTATCACATCCCAACCTCTACACTCTGCCTTAGTGATGGTGAGAGGGCCTGGACCAACACTGCCTTCCCACCATCAACCTCTACCAACACTGCCTTCCACCCATCCAACCTCTCTAACACTGCCTTCTACCATCAACCTCTACCAACACTGCCTTCCACCATCAGCCTCTACCAACACTGTCTTCTACCATCAACCTCCACACCAACACTGCCTTCCACCATCAACCTCTACCAACACTGCCTTCTACCATCGCTTCTCTACCAACACTGCCTTCCACCATCAACCTCTACCAACACTGCCTTCCACCATCAACCTCTGCACCAACACTGCCTTCTACCATCAGCCTCTACAACACTGCCTTCCACCATCAACCTCTACCAACACTGCCTTCCACCATCAACCTCTACCAACACTGCCTTCCACCATCAACCTCTACCAACACTGCCATCTACCATCAACCTCTACCAACACTGCCTTCTACCATCAACCTCTACCAACACTGCCTTCCACCATCAACCTCTACCAACACTGCCTTCCACCATCAACCTCTACCAACACTGCCTTCCACCATCAACCTCTACCAACACTGCCTTCTACCATCAACCTCTACCAACACTGCCTTCCACCATCAACCTCTACCAAGACTGCCTTCCACCATCAACCTCTACCAACACTGCCTTCTACCATCAACCTCTACCAACACTGCCTTCCACCATCAACCTCTACCAAGACTGCCTTCCACCATCAACCTCTACCAACACTGCCTTCCACCATCAACCTCTATCAACACTGCCTTCCACCATCAACCTCTACCAAGACTGCCTTCCACCATCAACCTCTACCAACACTGCCTTCTACCATAAACCTCTACCAACACTGCCTTCCACCATCAACCTCTACCAAGACTGCCTTCCACCATCAACCTCTACCAACACTGCCTTCTACCATCAACCTCTACCAACACTGCCTTCCACCATCAACCTCTACCAACACTGCCTTCCACCATCAACCTCTACCAACACTGCCTTCCACCATCAACCTCTACCAACACTGCCTTCCACCATCAACCTCTACCAACACTGCCTTCTACCATCAACCTCTACCAACACTGCCTTCTACCATCAACCTCTACCAACACTGTCTTCTACCATCAACCTCTACCAACACTGCCTTCCACCATCAACCTCTACCAACACTGCCTTCCACCATCAACCTCTACCAACACTGCCTTCTACCATCAACCTCTACCAACACTGCCTTCTACCATCAACCTCTACCAACACTGCCTTCTACCATCAACCTCTACCAACACTGCCTTCTACCATCAACCTCTACCAACACTGCCTTCTACCATCAACCTCTACCAAGACTGCCTTCCACAATCAACCTCTACCAACACTGACTTCCACCATCAACCTCTACCAACACTGCCTTCTACCATCAACCTGTGTCGGACATATAATCATTGACGATGTGTAGTCTTGTCCAGCCTGGTAGCAATACGTGTCTGAACGAAGCACGTTGATT
>NW_027002232.1:0-6612 GCF_036934945.1 Oncorhynchus masou masou
CTAGATTATGCACCAAGTTGCACACAAGGACCAATTCAAATAGGCCAGGTCAAGAGGGGATGTTAATAATTTGATAATAATAATAATTTAAAAAATAAAGTATATTTAATTTTTTTAATTACAGCTGCATAGCTAATGTTTTTCTTTGGTGTACAAACACTTTTCCATATCAATATTATACATACATGTGATTGTAAAAGTTTTGTATATTTTGGTTTGTCCCATCATGGGTTATCTGTATTTCCATACCCCCTTATTGTTCTCTTTTGCCTGACCTTCAGCTAGCAAGGTATGTTGTCCTTGGCTCCAAAATTGTTTAATATAAAACCATCATAATGTTACACAATGTACTGTTATGCTACCATCATTTTGTTACAATGTGGATAATATAAAGATTTATGGTAACAAGTTTCACAAAGCTCGCTAACTAGGGTATCTATTGTAACTTGTGAGTACTTGGGACAGTGATTGAGTGAGTGTCCATGTGCTTGCGCAGGTGCCTGAGAGCTAGGACTCGCCAAGGGGTTCAACATAAATATGTGTTTATCTTCATGTGCAGGTATGTCTTTTATTTTGTCAAGGAATTATGTTCTGTATCATTTTTACTTGTATTGTGGTGTGCTGTTGTGCATTGAATGTGTTACCGCTGCACCTGTTATTTCCTTTAGCTCTTTTGCCTGACCCATTGTAAGTGCCTAACAGGCTCGGACTCGCAGGGAGGTTGGCTTAATATTGTGTTGTCTCTTCGTGTGCAGGGCAAATAAAAATAATTCCAACTAGCAGACCTTCAGTTGTGGCATCGTCCTAATTAAAAGTACACAACGCAGAATGAACCACACTACAAACTGGCTCCAGTTGCACCAGTTAACAAGATCATCCTTGGTCACCCTTGGCTTCAATGCCATAACCCCACCATCTCATGGTTGAGGAAGAGAATCACAGATCACCTGTAGTCACCTGGAATGCCAGAGGACCTGCTTCTCCATCCTCTGTGGCTCCACGTCGGTTGAGAGTCCTTTGGTTGCCCTTCAGCCAAACATCGGAGGCATACCAGGACCTGCTATCCGGAGGCATACCAGGAACTGCGGGAGCTATTCTCCAAGACCCACGCCACCCGTCTTTCTCCCTCATCGTTCCTGGGGGACTGAGCCAACAATCTGCTGGCAGGGTCTCGCTTGCGCAGAAACATCTACCCTGTCAGTGGCTGAGACCCAGACATGGAGGATTACATCCAAGAGATGCTCCAACAACAACATCCGCATGTCCACTTCTCCCACGTTTTATTTCTTCTTCGTGGCCAAGATGGCCAGTCCCAACCACCATAAAGGGGTTACAACAGTTTTGGGGTTTGCCAACTTCTACCACCATTTCATCAGGAACTTCAGCTCCGTAGCCTCACCTCTCTCCTCAAGGGTGGTCCCCGTAGGTTGGTGTGGAGCCCACACCCACTCAACTGTCCTCCTGAGCGCATCTATGTTCCCACAGGATAAGGGATCGCTGCTGACCTGGGCACACACAGCTGTCGTCGCTGGATATCCAGGTATTTCTCTTGTTACCCAATCCATCTCTGAGAAGTGCAAATCGGGGCCCACCTGGCGCAGGACATCACCTGTTCTGTATGTGCCCAAACCAAATCCTCCCTGAATGCTCCAGCAGGGACTCCTTCCCAAATGCCTCAGCTGCCTCTGGTCCCATCTATCCATTGACTTTGTTACTGATCTCCCCTCTGCTGGTTTCACCACATTTTGGTAGTTGTGGATATATTTTCAAAATCCTGCCATTTAATCCCTCTTTCTGGTCTCCTACTGCTCTCCAGGTCGCTGAGGCACTATTCCAGCACGGCCTTCCCGGAACATCGTCTCCGACCGCGGCCCCCAACTCATCACGGGTATGGGAGAGCTTTTATGGAAGCTGGGAGCCACGGTCAGCCTCTTTACTTCCCGGGTATAGGCCTTAGTCCTATGGGCAGATGGAGAGGATGAACCAGGAGCTGGGGAGGTTCCTGAGGAGTCACTGTCAGGACTGGCAGGCTTGATTCATTCCATGGGTGGAGTACGCTCAGATCTCGCTACATCACTCCTACACTGGGTTGACCCCCTTCCAGTATGTTCTGGGTTTTCAACCGGTGCTGGCTCTGGACCCTGGGCCAGACTGAAGCTCCTGCAGTTGAGTGGATCAGGCGGGCAGAAGTAGTGTGGAGCGATGTTCATGTGAGACTCCAGTGCGCCATCCACCGTCAAAAGGAGCATGCAGACCGCCACTTCAGTGAGACCCCTGTGTACCACACTGGGGATTGTCTGGCTTTTCTACCAGGAACCACCCATTCTGCCTGCCCTGCCAGAAGCTGAGCTCCCGGTTTGTGGCCGTTCAAAGTTCTCAGGAGGGTCAACTATGTAATGTATAGCTTATAGCCAGTGACTACCGTATTCACCTTTCTCATGTCTTCCTCTTCAGGCCGGTGGTAGCTGGCCCCGTAGCTGATGCTGTCTCCATGGCACCCCTCCCGGCTATGAAGATCTCTACTGGACTCCGACGTCGTGGGGTCAGCTCCAGTATCTGGTTGATTGGGGTATGGCCCTCCCAGTTTGTTTCATGTTTATACGCTACTTGTGTTTACTATTGTTCGATGTTCGTTTATTATTAAACTCACCCCCTGCACTTGCTTTCCGACTCCCAGCGTATACGTTAAAAGAGCAACTTAAAGTTAGTGCATTCATCTTAAGATGGGCGAGACAACCACATAACACAGTCGTGTAGGTTAACTGTAATGTCAGTGCTGGGGTAGTGTCACACCCTGGTCGTATTATATTGTGTTTGTCTTCATTTATTTGGTCAGGCCAGGGTGTGGACATGAGTTTATTGTGGTGTGTTTTGTCTTGGGGTTTTGTGGGGTGTTGGGTGTGGCTTAGTGGGGTTATCTAGCAAAGTCTATGGCTGTCTGGAGTGGTTCTCAATCAGAGGCAGGTGTTTATCGTTGTCTCTGATTGGGAACCATATTTTTAGCAGCCATATTCCTTGAGTATTTCTGTGGGTGATTGTTCCTGTTTCTGTGTTTGTTGTCACCAGATAGGCTGTATAGGTTTTCACATTCCATTTGTTGTTTTTGTATTGTTTGTTTTTTTCTTCGTCATTAAACATGTCTCAAAAATACCACGCTGAATTTTGGTCTGCTTCTCTTCCACCAGACGAAAGCCGTTACAAGTAGGAAAAGACAAGTGCAAGTGTATTATATACACTACCGTTAAGTTTGGGGTCACTTAGAAATTCTTGTTTTTGAAAGAAAAGCACAATTTTGTCCATTAAAATAACATCAAATTGTTAAGAAATACATTGTTAATGTTGTAAATAACTAGTGTAGATGGAAACTGCTGATTTTTAATGGAATATCTACATAGGCCCATTATCAGCAGCAATCATTCCTGTTTTCCAATGGCACGTTGTGTTAGCTAATCCAAGTTTATAACTTTAAAAGGCTAATTGATCATTAGAAAACCCTTTTGCAATTATGTTAGCACAGGTGAAAACTGTTGTCCTGATTAAAGAAGCAATAAAACTGGTCTTCCTTAGACTAGTTGAGTATCTGGGGCATCAGCATTTGTGGGTCTGATTACAGGCTCAAAATGGCCATAAACAAAGACCTTCTTCTGACACTAGTCAGTCTATTCTTGTTCTGAGAACTGAAGGCTATTCCATGCCAGAAATTGCCAAGAAACTGAAGATATCGTACAACGTCGGCACAACTGAGTAAGAGGACAAGTACATTCGGGTGTCTAGTTTGAGAAAGAGACGCCTCACAAGTCCTCAACTGGCAGAATCATTATGTACAGTGCCTTGCGAAAGTATTCCAGCCCCTTGAACTTTGCGACCTTTTGCCACATTTCAGGCTTCAAACATAAAGATATAAAACTGTATTTTTTGTGAATAATCAACAACAAGTGGGACACAATCATGAAGTGGAATGACATTTATTGGATATTTCCAACTTTTTAACAAATCAAAAACTGAAAAATTGGGCGTGCAAAAATATTCAGCCCCTTACTTTCAGTGCAGCAAACTCTCTCCAGAAGTTCAGTGAGGATCTCTGAATGATCCAATGTTGACCTAAATGACTAATGATGATAAATACAATCCACCTGTGTGTAATCAAGTCTCCGTATAAATGCACATACACTGTGATAGTCTCAGAAGTCTGTTAAAAGCGCAGAGAGCATCATGAAGAACAAGGAACACACCAGGCAGGTCCAAGATACTGTTGTGAAGAAGTTTGCAAGCTGGATTTGGATACAAAAAGATTTCCCAAGCTTTAAACATCCCAAGGAGCACTGTGCAAGCGATAATATTGAAATGGAAGGAGTATCAGACCACTGCAAATCTACCAAGACCTGGCCGTCCCTCTAAACTTTCAGCTCATACAAGGAGAAGACTGATCAGAGATGCAGCCAAGAGGCCCATGATCACTCTGGATGAACTGCAGAGATCTACAGCTGAGGTGGGAGACTCTGTCCATAGGACAACAATCAGTCGTATATTGCACAAATCTGGCCTTTATGGAAGAGTGGCAAGAAGAAAGCCATTTCTTAAAGATATCCATAAAAAGTGTAATTTAAAGTTTGCCACAAGCCACCTGGGAGACACACCAAACATGTGGAAGAAGGTGCTCTGGTCAGATGAAACCAAAATTGAACTTTTGGCAACAATGCAAAACGTTATGTTTGGCGTAAAAGCAACACAGCTCATCACCCTGAACACACCATCCCCACTGTCAAACATGGTGGTGGCAGCATCATGGTTTGGGCCTGCTTTTCTTCAGCAGGGACAGGGAAGATGGTTAAAATTGATGGGTAGATGGATGGAGCCAAATACAGGACCATTCTGGAAGAAAACCTGATGGAGTCTGCAAAAGACCTGAGACTGGGACGGAGAGACAATGATCCAAAACATAAACAAAATCTACAATGGAATGGTTCAAAATAAACATATCCATGTGTTAGAATGGCCAAGTCAAAGTCCAGACCTGAATCCAATCGAGAATCTGTGGAAAGAACTGAAAACTGCTGTTCACAAATGCTCTCCATCCAACCTCACTGAGCTCGAGCTGTTTTGCAAGGAGGAATGGGAAAAATGTCAGTCTCTCGATGTGCAAAACTGATAGAGACATACCCCAAGCGACTTACAGCTGTAATCGCAGCAAAAGGTGGCGCTACAAAGTATTAACTTAACCTGTTGGGATGCTCTGGGGAGCGCAATTTTATTTTTGGATGAAAAACGTTCCCGCTTTTAAACAAGATATTTTGTCACAAAAAGATGCTCGACTATGCATATAATTGCTACCGTTCGGAAAAGAAAACAACACTCTGACGTGTCCAGAAATACAAAGATCTTCTCTGTGCGTGCCCTAAAACGTGAGCTTCAGGCAAACCAAGATGAGATGGCATCCAGGAAATGACAAGGATTTTGAGGCTCTGTTTTTCAAGATCTCCTTATATGGCTGTGAACGCAAGAGGAATTAGTCAGCCCTTTCTGTCGCTTTCCCAAGGTGTCTGCAGCATTGTGACGTATTTGTGGGCAGATCATTGGAAGATTGGACCATAACAGACCACATTTACCACGTGTCCGCTCCGGTGTCCTGCGCCGAAATTGGTGCGCAAAGTCACCTGCCAGTATTTTTCCATGGGACACAGAATGGAAAGCAAGCTTCCACGAACTGCAGCTGTGTCAATGAAGAGATATGTGAAAAAACACCTTGAGGATGATTCCAAACAACGTTTGCCATGTTTCTGTCGATATTATGTAGTTAATCCGGAAAAAGTTTCACGTTGTAGGTGACTGCATTTTCGGTTCGTTGGGTAGCCAGACGCAATGTAGAAAACGGGAACGATTTCTCCTACACACAGACGCTTTCAGGAAACACTGCGCATTTGGTATGTGACTGAGACTCTCCTCATTGAAAACATCAGAAGCTCTTCAAAGGTAAATGATTTTATTTATTTGGTTATCTGGTTTTTGTGAAAAATGTTACGTGCTACATGCTACACAAAATGCTATGCTAGCTTTGCATACTCTTACACAAATTAGTCAATTTCTATGGTTCAAAAGCATATTTTGAAAATCTGAGATGACAGTGTTGTTAAGAAAAGGCTAAGCTTGAGAGCAAACGCATTATTTTAATTTTATTTGCGATTTTCAGAAATCGTTAACGTTGCGTTATGCTAATGAGCCTGAGGCTTTAGTCACGATCCCGGATCTGGGATGGGGAGTTTCCAAGATTAAGGGGGCTGAATAATTTTGCACGCCCAATTTTTCAGTTTTTGATTTGTTAAAAAGTTTGAAATATCCAACAAATGTCGTTCCACTTCATGATTGTGTCCCACTTGTTGTTGATTCTTCACAAAAAATACAGTTTTATATCTTTATGTTTGAAGCCTGAAATGTGGCAAAAGGTCGCAAAGTTCAAGGGGGCCAATACTTTCGTTAAAGGCACTGTATCTGTGATGAATCAGGTAGCTCTAACCCATACTGTACCTGTTTTACTTACCAAATATACATGCAGTTCCCTTAGTCAGCAATTTTCAATAAAATCCCATTTGAGACAAATCATCTTTCACTCTGTGT
>NW_027002233.1:0-6610 GCF_036934945.1 Oncorhynchus masou masou
GGTTACAAGGTTATAATCACCTTGAGGGAGAACTGGTACATTGAGTTATAGAGGTTTATAAGGGTTGTAATCACCTTGAGGGAGAACTGGTACATGGAGTTATAAGAGGTTTATAAGGGGTTGTAATCACCTTGAGGGAGAACTGGTACATTGAGTTATAAGAGGTTTATAAGGGGTTGTAATCACCTTGAGGGAGAACTGGTACATTGAGTTATAAGAGGTTTATAAGGGGTTGTAATCACCTTGAGGGAGAACTGGTACATGGGGTTATAAGAGGTTTATAAGGGGTTGTAATCACCTTGAGGGAGAACTGGTACACGGGGTTGTAATCACCTTGAGGGAGAACTGGTACATTGAGTTATAAGTGGTTTATAAGGGGTTGTAATCACCTTGAGGGAGAACAGGTACATTGAGTTATAAGAGGTTTATAAGGGGTTGTAATCACCTTGAGTGAGAACTGGTACATTGAGTTATAAGAGGTTTATAAGGGGTTGTAATCACCTTGAGTGAGACCTGGTACATTGAGTTATAAGTGGTTTATAAGGGGTTGTAATCACCTTGAGGGAGAACAGGTACATTGAGTTATAAGAGGTTTATAAGGGTTGTAATCACCTTGAGTGATAACTGGTACATTGAGTTATAAGAGGTTTATAAGGGGTTGTAATCACCTTGAGGGAGAACTGGTACATTGAGTTATAAGAGGTTTATAAGGGGTTGTAATCACCTTGAGGGAGAACTGGTACATTGAGTTATAAGAGGTTTATAAGGGGTTGTAATCACCTTGAGTGATAACTGGTACATTGAGTTATAAGAGGTTTATAAGGGGTTGTAATCACCTTGAGGGAGAACTGGTACATTGAGTTATAAGAGGTTTATAAGGGGTTGTAATCACCTTGAGGGAGAACTGGTACACGGGGTTGTAATCACCTTGAGGGAGAACTGGTACATTGAGTTATAAGAGGTTTATAAGGGGTTGTAATCACCTTGAGGGAGAACTGGTACATTCAGTTATAAGAGGTTAATAAGGGGTTGTAATCACCTTGAGGGAGAACTGGTACATTGAGTTATAAGAGGTTTAGAAGAGGTTATAATCACCTTGAGGGAGAACTGGTACATTGAGTTATAAGAGGTTTAGAAGAGGTTATAATCACCTTGAGGGAGAACTGGTACATGGGGTTATAAGAGGTTATAATCACCTTGAGGGAGAACTGGTACATGGGGTTATAAGAGGTTATAATCACCTTGAGGGAGAACTGGTACATGGGGTTATAAGAGGTTATAATCACCTTGAGGGAGAACTGGTACATGGGGTTATAAGAGGTTATAATCACCTTGAGGGAGAACTGGTACATGGGGTTATAAGAGGTTATAATCACCTTGAGGGAGAACTGGTACATGGGGTTATAAGAGGTTATAATCACCTTGAGGGAGAACTGGTACATGGGGTTATAAGAGGTTATAATCACCTTGAGGGAGAACTGGTACATGGGGTTGATTCTGTGCAGGTTGTAGATGATGAACAGAGAGGGTCTCTGGGCAGCAGCTCTCTGGCCTCGTTGATCTTTGTCTTGATCTCTCTGGTCTCCACCACATGTGTGTGTATGTGTCAGTTAACACAATGAGCTATGAACTAGGGCCTCAGTCATGCTCCAGATTCCTCCCCATTTCAGCGTAGCCATAAGTACATTTAATTTGCAGCGAACACGGTGAAATGGAGCGCGCGTTGCTCTACTAACTAGACTATAAAACAGTAGGCCTATATAATAACACATGGAATTGAAGTCTTGACACTAGTACACATCCTAAACCAGAGCTACTTAACTCCCAGATACTACTGTACATCAGAGAGGCTGGACAGTACATGTTTCCCTTGTTGTTCTAACACCAGTGATACTAAACTCCCAGATACTACTGTACATTAGAGAGGCTGGACAGTACATGTTTCCCTTGTTGTTCTAACACGTGATACTAAACTCCCAGATACTACTGTACATCAGAGAGGCTGGACAGTACATGTTTCCCTTGTTGTTCTAACACCAGTGATACTAAACTACAGGCTACTGTATGATTCATTTAACCTGGTTATCATGAACATAATTATACACTAAGATGGACGCAATAACTAGGATAAGATGGACTTTATTAGTCCACATGGGATGGAAATACTGTATGTCTTCTGCTTTTCCCCCAACACCTCCGATGCACGCACGCACGCACGCACGCACGCACGCACACACACACACACACACACACACACACACACACACACACACACACACACACACACACACACACACACACACACACAGGGGTGGAGGTTGGCCGGTGCGGTCTGGCTCGGCATCCGGTCCGGTACAGCTAAATAGATTGTGGGGGCAGCTGTATGCTAATAGATACCCATAGACTTCCAGTCATTGCGCTAACGCTATGTTAGTATTGGCCGCAAAACTACTTCTAACTTCCTTCATACTGGACACAGAGACATAAACATGGTATCAA
Organism: Oncorhynchus masou masou; assembly: GCF_036934945.1. Taxonomy (NCBI): domain Eukaryota; kingdom Metazoa; phylum Chordata; class Actinopteri; order Salmoniformes; family Salmonidae; genus Oncorhynchus; species Oncorhynchus masou. Next base: position 2,500 of record NW_027002233.1, read on the forward strand.
TGAGTTCATCTGGACTGGGGAAGTAGACACAATCTCAAAGTATCCATTTAAACCAGAAGCTCCCTCTGGTCAGAAATCCTCATGTTTCTCCAAACTTTTGCAAAGGTTTAAAATGTTAACCATAAGGAAATGATCTTAAATGTATCCCGGTAGATAATTCATCGTCTCCCAAAGTAACCCAAACAGTATTTATCTGTTCCTCCATTTCAATTCAATTAGCTGGAGGCTCAACAAGCCCGGTGGCTTTTCATCTTCCACTAATTACCTTTCCCATGTCAGGCAACGGACCCCATGTTTTAGGTCCCAGGTTTCCCATGGCCCGGATCCTGTTACACTCTATATCTTCACAAGCAAAAATGAATGTACTATTGATAGAACCATTACTCCACCAAATGAAAGTCCTGGGCTGATGGATTGGCTTGTAGTCCTCCGTCAGCCATGAAAGGAAATAATTAGTATTCATTACTTCACACTCTACAACATTCCAATTATTAATGAACTTCAGCTGTGGAGCCCCACCGTATCCATCATGGCCATCACAGCAGGTTGAATTAATCACAAGCAGAAACAAGCGCAGGTCATCTACAGCGGATGAATTTATAATCAGATTTACCACAGGGATGAATTGTCATGGGTCGACAGACAACAGCAGCACTGTATCTGTTAGGAGTTCAATACATGTCCAGTCTCAGATGTTCAATAACATTCACACACTTTGGTTTCACAGGGAAAGAAAGGAATAAGAAAGATGTGTGTTGATGGTTGAGAAGAGGAGGTGGATTTATAGTATTTTTGTTTTTCCGTTTGCACCGTAGATACTTCCTGTTCCATTGTGATATGTTGTTCATTTAGAGGATTGAACTCAGATAATCATAACAACGGTGGTGTGGAGGTGAATTAATATGCTTGGGGAGTGGATTATTTGCTCCATTGGTTCAAAGGGACTCAGTGTAATAGATTGAAATACATCCACAACCATTTCACATCATAGTGAATTGATCATTCTTTCCATAACCTACGCTACGGCAAATGACCAAATCAACTACAAACTACAGGCTCACGTTGTCTAGTGAGGCTTATCATTAGGCTACATAGGCCTATGTAGCCTAATGATCTGTATTGGAGATTGTCCTGGTTACACTTCTGACCACTGTTGAGTGTGGTGGTGGTGTGTTGTTCCCATTCGTTTTCAGAGAGGGAAAGGCACAAGGCCCTTACCCACAAGAGAGGCTGGCCGCCCACTATTCAGGGCTAACCACTGAAGAATACCTGCTCAGTATTCACCACATAAAGACTATGAGCAGGCCAATGAACATCTATCACCAGGCGTCAGAGGGGCGATCCATACGTCTGCCTCAGGGATTCAGAACACGCAATACAAATTCATCTATAATCTAAAGAGCAAGGAGCAATCATATCCCAGTCAGTCATGTCCCTGGAGCTGTCCACCGCTCAGTGGGACTCTAGCGTCAGTCAGGCAAATCCTCTGGCATTGTCTGTGTCCCAGATGGCACCCTAGTCCCTATGTAGTGCACTAATTTTGACCAGGGCCCATAGGGTTGTGCACTATATAGGGAATAGGGTTCGCAGCCATTCGGGATGGCAGATATGGTCTAATACTGTCCCTCAGGCCCATATTTAGACATGTTGGGAAAGTATTGACTTGTATATCAGAAGGGATATAAAACCATGGATCGATTAGTAATGTGTAGACAAGACGGGTTACAGGCTATAGGCACAACTATAGAATAAATAGCTTTTGCAGAGAAAGCACAGTGCACAGTATGGTAATTGCATAGGGCTACTCTGTCTCAATGACCAAAATCTCACTGTTTGTCTCCTCCAGGGCTGGTTTCTCAGTTGAAAGTACTTTTTAGTCCAGGACTAGAGTTAATCTGTGTCTGGGAAACTGCCCCACCTAGAGATTTCATTGGTGGATTCCTGAGCCAGTAGATCTGCATAGGGACAGGTCAAACCAAGGACCATTGTCACAGCTTGACTTCCTTCCTTGATGGTGTTTCTCCCCAGTAGTGGCTCCCGGACTGGGTCAACTCTCTCCTGTAGGTTCTCCATCAGAACAGTCTCATGTGTTTATCTCCCCAGTAGTGGCTTCAGGACTGGGTCAACTCTCTCCTGTAGGTTCTCCATCAGAACAGTCTCATGTGTTTATCTCCCCAGTAGTGGCTTCAGGACTGGGTCAACTCTCTCCTGTAGGTTCTCCATCAGAACAGTCTCATGTGTTTATCTCCCCAGTAGTGGCTCCCGGACTGGGTCAACTCTCTCCTTTAGGTTCTCCATCAGAACAGTCTCTTGTGTTTATCTCCTCAGTAGTGGCTCCCAGACTGGGTCAACTCTCTCCTTTAGGTTCTCCATCAGAACAGTCTCATGTGTTTATCTCCCCAGTAGTGGCTCCCGGACTGGGTCAACACTCTCCTTTAGGTTCTCCATCAGAACAGTCTCATGTGTTTATCTCCCCAGTAGTGGCTCCCGGACTGGGTCAACTCTCTCCTGTAGGTTCTCCATCAGAACAGTCTCATGTGTTTATCTCCCCAGTAGTGGCTTCAGGACTGGGTCAACTCTCTCCTGTAGGTTCTCCATCAGAACAGTCTCATGTGTTTATCTCCCCAGTAGTGGCTTCAGGACTGGGTCAACTCTCTCCTGTAGGTTCTCCATCAGAACAGTCTCATGTGTTTATCTCCCCAGTAGTGGCTCCCGGACTGGGTCAACTCTCTCCTGTAGGTTCTCCATCAGAACAGTCTCTTGTGTTTATCTCCCCAGTAGTGGCTCCCGGACTGGGTCAACTCTCTCCTGTAGGTTCTCCATCAGAACAGTCTCATGTGTTTATCTCCCCAGTAGTGCCTCCAGGACTGGGTCAACTCTCTCCTGTAGGTTCTCCATCAGAACAGTCTCTTGTGTTTATCTCCCCAGTAGTGGCTCCCGGACTGGGTCAACTCTCTCCTGTAGGTTCTCCATCAGAACAGTCTCTTGTGTTTATCTCCTCAGTAGTGGCTCCCAGACTGGGTCAACTCTCTCCTGTAGGTTCTCCATCAGAACAGTCTCATGTGTTTATCTCCCCAGTAGTGGCTCCCAGACTGGGTCAACTCTCTCCTGTAGGTTCTCCATCAGAACAGTCTCTTGTGTTTATCTCCCCAGTAGTGGCTCCCAGACTGGGTCAACTCTCTCCTGTAGGTTCTCCATCAGAACAGTCTCTTGTGTTTATCTCCCCAGTAGTGGCTCCCGGACTGGGTCAACTCTCTCCTGTAGGTTCTCCATCAGAACAGTCTCTTGTGTTTATCTCCCCAGTAGTGGCTCCCGGACTGGGTCAACTCTCTCCTGTAGGTTCTCCATCAGAACAGTCTCTTGTGTTTATCTCCCCAGTAGTGCCTCCAGGACTGGGTCAACTCTCTCCTGTAGGTTCTCCATCAGAACAGTCTCTTGTGTTTATCTCCCCAGTAGTGGCTCCCGGACTGGGTCAACTCTCTCCTGTAGGTTCTCCATCAGAACAGTCTCTTGTGTTTATCTCCCCAGTAGTGGCTCCCGGACTGGGTCAACTCTCTCCTGTAGGTTCTCCATCAGAACAGTCTCATGTGTTTATCTCCTCAGTAGTGCCTCCAGGACTGGGTCAACTCTCTCCTGTAGGTTCTCCATCAGAACAGTCTCTTGTGTTTATCTCCCCAGTAGTGGCTCCCGGACTGGGTCAACTCTCTCCTGTAGGTTCTCCATCAGAACAGTCTCTTGTGTTTATCTCCCCAGTAGTGGCTCCCGGACTGGGTCAACTCTCTCCTGTAGGTTCTCCATCAGAACAGTCTCTTGTGTTTATCTCCCCAGTAGTGGCTCCCGGACTGGGTCAACTCTCTCCTGTAGGTTCTCCATCAGAACAGTCTCTTGTGTTTATCTCCCCAGTAGTGGCTCCCGGACTGGGTCAACTCTCTCCTGTAGGTTCTCCATCAGAACAGTCTCTTGTGTTTATCTCCCCAGTAGTGGCTCCCGGACTGGGTCAACTCTCTCCTGTAGGTTCTCCATCAGAACAGTCTCTTGTGTTTATCTCCCCAGTAGTGGCTCCCAGACTGGGTCAACTCTCTCCTGTAGGTTCTCAATCAGAACAGTCTCT
>NW_027002234.1:0-6610 GCF_036934945.1 Oncorhynchus masou masou
AGAGAGAGGTGGAGGGTCAGGCAAGAGAGGGTGGAGGGCCTAGCAAGAGAGAGGGGGTCAGGGAAAGAGAGAGAGGGTGGAGGGTCATGAGAAGAGAGAGGAGGGTCAGAGAGAGGGAGGAGGAGGGTCGGAGAAAGAGAGAGGAGGGCAGAGAAAGAGGAGTGAGAGGGTCGAGAAAGAGAGAGGGGCAGAGAAAGAGGGAGGAGGAGGGTCAGGAAAGAGAGAGGGGGAGGGTCAGAGAAAGAGGGAGGAGGAGGGTCAGGGGAAAGAGAGAGAGTGAGGAGATCCTGGGAGGGGAGAGGGTAGGTCAGAGGAGGAGGGAGGAGGGTCAGAGATTTAGGAGGAGGGTCCCCTTGACCTTCCTCTTCCATGCACCCTTCTCCTCTCTCTTTCTGACCCTCCCATCCTCCTCCTCCCCTCTCTCTCTCTCTCTCTCTCCATGACCCTTCTCCTCTCTTTCCCTCTTCCTTCTCCTCTCCCTGACCCTTCTCCTTTCCTCTCTCCCTGACCCTCCTCCTCCCTCTTCCCCTCATTATTATTAGTATTATAATAGTGTTCCTCCATCCTTGTAGTTCCTTCTTCTCCTCTCCCTCCTTCAGCTAGGCAGTGTAAATAAGAGATAATCATCTGGGCTCAGTCTTTAGTTTGTTTGTTTATGTGAGATAGAGAGGGAAGACAAACAAACTGTGGAAATGAAAACGTTCGTATTCAGCAGACAAACGAACACGCGCTCTCACACGCATGCAAGCGCATACACACACACACTCAGACCCTGGAATCCTGCAGAGCCGTCCCGAGTCTAAATTAAATAACATGAAATTAGAGTTAATGAAACCACTGAGGATCGACGATAGAGAGGGGTAGGGGGAGATGGTAGAGGGGGAGAGACGTGAGAGGAGGGATTGGGAGTGAGGAGAAAGGCAGAGAGAGAGGGGGAGAGGAGTTTAACAGGAGGTGAGAGGAGAGATGGGGAGACGAGAGAAACAGAGGTGAGAGGAGGAGAGATGGGGAGAGGAGAGAAACAGGGCAGAGAGGAGGAGAGATTAGGAGAGGAGAGAAACAGGTGGGAGAGGAGGAGAGATGGGGAGAAGAGAGAAACAGGTGGAGAGGAGGAGAGATGGGGGAGAGGAGAGAAACAGATGAGGGGGAGAAGAGAGGGAAAGAGGAATGAAACAGAGGTGAGAGGAGGGTTGGGGACTGAAGGGGTGTGGAGTGATGGGAGAGAGGAAAGAGGGAAATAGAGTGGGGAGAGAGATGGAGAAGTGACAGGTGTGACGTGGAAGATGGGCAGGGGGAGGAGAGGACCTTGACTTTCACTATACTAACCTTACCTAAAATAATGTCTTCTATCTAGGAGGTTAAAAGACACTGTAGCATGTAGACCGTATTTTTGCAGCATATTGTCCCAGTATACAACACAAGACAGACAGGTACACAACACAAGACAGACAGGTACACAACACAAGACAGACAGGTACACAACACAAGACAGACAGATACACAATACAAGACAGACAGGTACACAACACAAGACAGACAGGTACACAACACAAGACAGACAGGTGAACAACACAAGACAGACAGGTACACAACACAAGACAGACAGGTACACAACACAAGACAGACAGGTACACAACACAAGACAGACAGGTGAACAACACAAGACAGACAGGTACACAACACAAGACAGACAGGTACACAACAAAAGACAGACAGGTACACAACACAAGACAGACAGGTACACAACACAAGACAGACAGGTGAACAACACAAGACAGACAGGTACACAACACAAGACAGACAGGTACACAACAAAAGACAGACAGGTACACAACACAAGACAGACAGGTACACAACACAAGACAGACAGGTACACAATACAAGACAGACAGGTACACAACAAAAGACAGACAGGTATACAACACAAGACAGACAGGTGAACAACACAAGACAGACAGGTGCACAACACAAGACAGACAGGTACACAACACAAGACAGACAGGTACACAACAAAAGACAGACAGGTATACAACACAAGACAGACAGGTACACAACAAAAGACAGACAGGTATACAACACAAGACAGACAGGTGAACAACACAAGACAGACATGTGAACAAGACAGACAGGTGAACAACACAAGACAGACAGGTACACAACACAAGACAGACAGGTACACAACACAAGACAGACAGGTACACAACACAAGACAGACAGGTATACAACACAAGACAGACAGGTATAAAACACAACACAAGACAGACAGGTACACAACACAACACAAGACAGACAGGTACACAACACAAGACAGACAGGTACACAACACAAGACAGACAGGTACACAACACAAGACAGACAGGTATACAACACAAGACAGACAGGTGCACAATACAAGACAGACAGGTACACAACACAAGACAGACAGGTACACAACACAAGACAGACAGGTACACAACACAAGACAGACAGGTACACAACACAAGACAGACAGGTATACAACACAAGACAGACAGGTATAAAACACAACACAAGACAGACAGGTACACAACACAACACAAGACAGACAGGTACACAACACAAGACAGACAGGTACACAACACAAGACAGACAGGTACACAACACAAGACAGACAGGTACACAACACAAGACAGACAGGTACACAACACAAGACAGACAGGTATACAACACAAGACAGACAGGTATACAACACAACACAAGACAGACAGGTACACAACACAACACAAGACAGACAGGTACACAACACAAGACAGACAGGTACACAACACAAGACAGACAGGTACACAACACAAGACAGACAGGTACACAACACATTTACATTTACATTACATTTAAGTCATTTGGCAGACGCTCTTATCCAGAGCGACTTACAAATTGGTGAATTCACCTTATGACATCCACAAGACAGACAGGTACACAACACAAGACAGACAGGTACACAACACAAGACAGACAGGTACACAACACAAGACAGACAGGTACACAACACAAGACAGACAGGTACACAACACAAGACAGACAGGTACACAACACAACACAAGACAGATATGTACACAACACAAGACAGACAGGTACACAACACAAGACAGACAGGTACACAACACATTTACATTTACATTACATTTAAGTCATTTGGCAGACGCTCTTATCCAGAGCGACTTACAAATTGGTGAATTCACCTTATGACATCCACAAGACAGACAGGTACACAACACAAGACAGACAGGTACACAACACAAGACAGACAGGTACACAACACAAGACAGACAGGTACACAACACAAGACAGACAGGTACACAACACAAGACAGACAGGTACACAACACAACACAAGACAGATATGTACACAACACAAGACAGACAGGTGCACAAGACAGACAGGTATACAGTTAAATAAAGGTTAAATATAAAGTGAATAAATAAACACAATACAAGAATACAGCCAGTATACAGCGATAGAATGATAGAACGAGCTGATAAAAGGCTGTTAAACATGTGACTAACACCGTACCCCACAGTAAACCTCCCCAGTACAGTAGCTGTGTGTATTCCAGGGGAGAGACGAGTAAACAGCAGGGGCACACGGTGATAACAGGATGAGGGTTCTCTCTCTCTCTCTCTGCACTAAATCACTTCCTACTACAGAGGCGCTGGCAGACCGTGAGCTGGGAGAGTAATGCAGCTTTAACTGTGTGTCCCCCTCCCCCCTCTACTCCCCTGCCTCACCATCTCTCTTTCCCATCCACCTCTTCTCTCCCTATTCTCCCTCCTTCCCTCCACTTCCTCTCTCCCTATTCTCCCTCCACCTCCTCTCTCCCTATTCTCCCTCCTTCCCTCCACCTCCTCTCTCCCTATTCTCCCTCCACCTCCTCTCTCCCTATTCTCCCTCCTTCCCTCCACCTCCTCTCCCTATTCTCCCTCCTTCCTCCACCTCCTCTCTCCCTATTCTCCCTCTTCCCCCTCCACCCTCCTCTCTCCCTATTCTCCCCTCTTCACCTCCACCTCCTCTCTCTCTATTCTCCCTCCTTCCCTCCACCTCCTCTCTCCCTATTCTCCCTCTTCCCCTCCACCTCCTCTCTCCCTATTCTCCCTCTTCACCTCCACCTCCTCTCTCTCTATTCTCCCTCCTTCCCTCCACCTCCTCTCTCCTATTCTCCCTCCACCTCCCTCTCTCTATTCTCCCTCCTTCCCCCCCTTCCTCTCCCTCCTTCCCTCCCCTTCCTCTCCCTCCACCTCCTCTCTCCCTATTCTCCCTCTTCACCTCCACCTCCTCTCTCTCTATTCTCCCTCCTTCCCTCCACCTCCTCTCTCCCTATTCTCCCTCCTTCCCTCCACCTCCTCTCTCTCTATTCTCCCTCCTTCCCTCCACCTCCCTCTCTCCCTATTCTCCCTCTTCCCCTCCACCTCCCTCTCCCTATTCTCCCTCTTCACCTCCACCTCCTCTCTCTATTCTCCCTCCTTCCCTCCACCTCCTCTCTCCCTATTCTCCCTATTCTCCCTCCACCTCCTCTCTCCCTATTCTCCCTCCTTCCCTCCCCCTTCCTCTCCCTCCACCTCCTCTCTCCCTATTCTCCCTCTTCCCCTCCACCTCCTCTCTCTCTATTCTCCCTCCTTCCCTCCACCTCCTCTCTCCCTATTCTCCCTCCACCTCCTCTCTCTCCCTATTCTCCCTCCTTCCCTCCCCTTCCTCTCCCTCCTTCCCTCCCCTTCCTCTCCCTCCACCTCTCTCTCCCTATTCTCCTCCTTCCCTCCCCTTCCTCTCCCTCCTTCCCTCCCCCTTCCTCTCCCTCCACCTCCTCTCTCCCTATTCTCCCTCCTTCCCTCCCCTTCCTCTCCCTCCTTCCCTCCCCCCTCTCCCTCCACCTCCTCTCTCCCTATTCTCCCTCCTTCCCTCCCCCTTCCTCTCCCTCCTTCCCTCCCCTTCCTCTCCCTCCACCTCCTCTCTCTCTATTCTCCCTCCTTCCCTCCACCTCCCTCTCCCTATTCTCCCTCCACCTCCTCTCTCCCTATTCTCCCTCCTTCCCTCCCCTTCCTCTCCCTCCACCTCCTCTCTCCCTATTCTCCCTCTTCCCCTCCACCTCCTCTCTCTCTATTCTCCCTCCTTCCCTCCACCTCCTCTCTCCCTATTCTCCCTCCACCTCCTCTCTCCCTATTCTCCCTCCTTCCCTCCCCTTCCTCTCCCTCCTTCCCTCCCCTTCCTCTCCCTTCACCTCCTCTCTCCCTATTCTCCCTCCTTCCCTCCCCTTCCTCTCCCTCCTTCCCTCCCCTTCCTCTCCCTCCACCTCCTCTCTCCCTATTCTCCCTCCTTCCCTCCCCTTCCTCTCCCTCCTTCCCTCCCCTTCCTCTCCCTCCACCTCCTCTCTCCCTATTCTCCCTCCCTCCCCCCACCACCTCTCCCTATTCTCTCTCCTTCCCTCCCCTTCCTCTCCCTCCTTCCCTCCCCCTCCTCTCTCCCTCCTTCCCTCCACCTCCTCTCTCCCTATTCTCCCTCCCCCCCCCCCCCCCACCTCTCTCCCTCCTTCCCTCCCCTTCCTCCCCCCTCCTTCCCTCCCCCTCCTCTCTCCCTCCTTCCATCCACCTCCTCTCTCCCTATTCTCCCTCCTTCCCTCCCCCCTTCCTCTCCCTCCTTCCCCTCCCTTCCTCTCCCTCCACCTCCTCTCCCTATTCTCCCTCCCTCCCCACCACCTCTCTCCCTATTCTCTCTCCTTCCCTCCCCTTCCTCTCCCTCCTTCCCTCCCCTCCTCTCTCCCTCCCTTCCCTCCACCTCCTCTCTCCCTATTCTCCCTCCCTCCCCCCCCACCTCCTCTCTCCCTCCTTCCCTCCCCTTCCTCTCCCTCCTTCCTCCCCTCCTCTCTCCCTCCTTCCCTCCACCTCCTCTCTCCCTATTCTCCCTCCCTCCCTCCCCCACCTCCTCTCTCCCTCCTTCCCCCTCCCCTTCCTCTCCCTCCTTCCCTCCCCTTCCTCTCCCTCCTTCCCCTCCACCTCCTCTCTCCCTATTCTCCCTCCCTCCCTCCCTCCCTCCCCTCCTCTCTCCTCCCTCCTTCCCTCCCCTCCTCTCTCCCTCCTTCCATCCACCTCCCTCTCCCTATTCTCCCTCCTTCCCCCTTTCTATCATCCCACGCCCCAGTGTGTTGTGTCCTTGCTGTGTTTGGGCTTATCACTGTGGTGATGGAGTTGTCAAGGTATGGGATTGATGGTTCCGGGGATTCCTACTGGCCCAGAGAGGAGCTGCACAGAATAACTACAGTATCGCTGAGAGAAAAAGAGAGGGAAAGAGAGAGGAAGACAAAGATTGGATAGCGGTTGGATAGTGGTTTGCTAGTGGTTTGTTAGTGGTTGGATAGTGGATGGTTAGTGGTTGGTTAGAGTCTGTTTGTGGTGGTTGGTTAGTGTCTGTTTGTAGTGGTTGGTTACTGGTTGGATAGTGAATGTTTAGTGGTTGGGTAGAGTCTGTTTGTGGTGGTTGGTTACTGGTTGGATAGTGAATGTTTAGTGGTTGGGTAGAGTCTGTTTGTGGTGGTTGGTTAGTGTCTGTTTGTAGTGGTTGGTTAGTGTCTGTTTGTGGTGGTTGGTTAGTGTCTGTTTGTAGTGGT
>NW_027002235.1:0-6609 GCF_036934945.1 Oncorhynchus masou masou
CTTCTCCTCAGTAGATACACCCTCACCTCTAGTACCTTTCTCTTCTCCTCAGTAGATACCTTCTATTCTCCTCAATGGGTCACCCCTCCCTAGTACCTTCTCCTCTTCTCCTCAGTAGATACACCCCTCACCTCTAGTACCTTCTCCTCAGTAGATACACCCTCACCTCTAGTACCTTCTCCTCTTCTCCTCAGTAGATACACCCTCCACCTCTAGTACCTTCTACTCTTCTCCTCAGTAGATACACCCCTCACCTCTAGTACCTTCTCCTCTTCTCCTCAGTAGATACACCCTCACCTCTAGTACCTTCTCCTCTTCTCCTCAGTAGATACACCCTCACCTCTAGTACCTTCTCTTCTCCTCAGTAGATACACCCTGACCTCTAGTACCTTCTCCTCTTTTTCTCAGTAGATACACCCTCACCTCTAGTACCTTCTCTTCTCCTCAGTAGATACACCCTCTCCTCTAGTACCTTCTCTTCTCCTCAGTAGATACACCCTCTCCTCTAGTACCTTCTCTTCTTCTCAGTAGATACACCCTCACCTCTAGTACCTTCTCTTCTCCTCAGTAGATACACCCCTCACCTCTAGTACCTTCTCTTCTCCTCAAGTAGATACACCCTCACCTCCTAGTACCTTCTCTTCTCCTCAGTAGATACACCCTCTCCTCTAGTACCTTCTCCTCTTCTCCTCAGTAGATATACCCTCTCCTCTAGTACCTTCTCTTCTTCTCAGTAGATACACCCTCACCTCTAGTACCTTCTCTTCTCCTCAGTAGATACACCCTCACCTCTAGTACCTTCTCCTCTTTTTCTCAGTAGATACACCCTCACCTCTAGTACCTTCTCTTCTCCTCAGTAGATACACCCTCACCTCTAGTACCTTCTCTTCTCCTCAGTAGATACACCCTCTCCTCTAGTACCTTCTCTTCTCCTCCAGTAGATACACCCTCTCCTCTAATACCTTCTCTTCTTCTCAGTAGATACACCCTCACCTCTAGTACCTTCTCCTCTTTTTTCTCAGTAGATACACCCTCACCTCTAGTACCTTCTCTTCTCCTCAGTAGATACACCCTCACCTCTAGTACCTTCTCTTCTTCTCAGTAGATACACCCTCACCTCTAGTACCTTCTCTTCTCCTCAGTAGATACACCCTCTCCTCTAGTACCTTCTCCTCTTCTCCTCAGTAGATACACCCTCACCTCTAGTACCTTCTCCTCTTCTCCTCAGTAGATACACCCTCACCTCTAGTACCTTCTACTCTTCTCCTCAGTAGATACACCCTCACCTCTAGTACCTTCTCCTCAGTAGGTACACCCTCACCTCTAGTACCTTCTCCTCTTTTTCTCAGTAGATACACCCTCACCTCTAGTACCTTCTCCTCAGTAGATACACCCTCACCTCTAGTACCTTCTCTTCTCCTCAGTAGATACACCCTGACCTCTAGTACCTTTTCCTCTTCTCCTCAGTAGATACACCCTCACCTCTAGTACCTTCTACTCTTCTCCTCAGTAGATACACCCTCACCTCTAGTACCTTCTCCTCAGTAGATACACCCTCACCTCTAGTACCTTCTCTTCTCCTCAGTAGATGTACCTTCCTTTCTCCTCAGTAGATACACCCTCACCTCTAGTACCTTCTCCTCAGTAGATACACCCTCACCTCTAGTACCTTCTCTTCTCCTCAGTAGATACACCCTGACCTCTAGTACCTTCTCCTCTTCTCCTCAGTAGATACACCCTCACCTCTAGTACCTTCTCTTCTTCTCAGTAGATACACCCTCACCTCTAGTACCTTCTCTTCTCCTCAGTAGATACACCCTCACCTCTAGTACCTTCTCCTCAGTAGATACACCCTCACCTCTAGTACCTTCTCCTCTTCTCCTCAGTAGATACACCCTCACCTCTAGTACCTTCTACTCTTCTCCTCAGTAGATACACCCTCACCTCTAGTACCTTCTCCTCTTCTCCTCAGTAGATACACCCTCACCTCTAGTACCTTCTCCTCTTCTCCTCAGTAGATACACCCTCACCTCTAGTACCTTCTCTTCTCCTCAGTAGATACACCCTGACCTCTAGTACCTTCTCCTCTTTTTCTCAGTAGATACACCCTCACCTCTAGTACCTTCTCTTCTCCTCAGTAGATACACCCTCTCCTCTAGTACCTTCTCTTCTCCTCAGTAGATACACCCTCTCCTCTAGTACCTTCTCTTCTTCTCAGTAGATACACCCTCACCTCTAGTACCTTCTCTTCTCCTCAGTAGATACACCCTCACCTCTAGTACCTTCTCTTCTCCTCAGTAGATACACCCTCACCTCTAGTACCTTCTCTTCTCCTCAGTAGATACACCCTCTCCTCTAGTACCTTCTCCTCTTCTCCTCAGTAGATATACCCTCTCCTCTAGTACCTTCTCTTCTTCTCAGTAGATACACCCTCACCTCTAGTACCTTCTCTTCTCCTCAGTAGATACACCCTCACCTCTAGTACCTTCTCCTCTTTTTCTCAGTAGATACACCCTCACCTCTAGTACCTTCTCTTCTCCTCAGTAGATACACCCTCACCTCTAGTACCTTCTCTTCTCCTCAGTAGATACACCCTCTCCTCTAATACCTTCTCTTCTCCTCAGTAGATACACCCTCTCCTCTAGTACCTTCTCTTCTTCTCAGTAGATACACCCTCACCTCTAGTACCTTCTCCTCTTTTTCTCAGTAGATACACCCTCACCTCTAGTACCTTCTCTTCTCCTCAGTAGATACACCCTCACCTCTAGTACCTTCTCTTCTTCTCAGTAGATACACCCTCACCTCTAGTACCTTCTCTTCTCCTCAGTAGATACACCCTCTCCTCTAGTACCTTCTCCTCTTCTCCTCAGTAGATACACCCTCACCTCTAGTACCTTCTCCTCTTCTCCTCAGTAGATACACCCTCACCTCTAGTACCTTCTACTCTTCTCCTCAGTAGATACACCCTCACCTCTAGTACCTTCTCCTCAGTAGGTACACCCTCACCTCTAGTACCTTCTCCTCTTTTTCTCAGTAGATACACCCTCACCTCTAGTACCTTCTCCTCAGTAGATACACCCTCACCTCTAGTACCTTCTCTTCTCCTCAGTAGATACACCCTGACCTCTAGTACCTTTTCCTCTTCTCCTCAGTAGATACACCCTCACCTCTAGTACCTTCTACTCTTCTCCTCAGTAGATACACCCTCACCTCTAGTACCTTCTCCTCAGTAGATACACCCTCACCTCTAGTACCTTCTCTTCTCCTCAGTAGATGTACCTTCCTTTCTCCTCAGTAGATACACCCTCACCTCTAGTACCTTCTCCTCAGTAGATACACCCTCACCTCTAGTACCTTCTCTTCTCCTCAGTAGATACACCCTGACCTCTAGTACCTTCTCCTCTTCTCCTCAGTAGATACACCCTCTCCTCTAGTACCTTCTCCTCAGTAGATACACCCTCACCTCTAGTACCTTCTCCTCAGTAGATACACCCTCACCTCTAGTACCTTCTCTTCTCCTCAGTAGATACACCCTCACCTCTAGTACCTTCTCTTCTCCTCAGTAGATACACCCTGACCTCTAGTACCTTCTCCTCTTCTCCTCAGTAGATACACCCTCACCTCTAGTACCTTCTACTCTTCTCCTCAGTAGATACACCCTCACCTCTAGTACCTTCTACTCTTCTCCTCAGTAGATACACCCTCACCTCTAGTACCTTCTCCTCAGTAGATACACCCTCACCTCTAGTACCTTCTCCTCAGTAGGTACACCCTCACCTCTAGTACCTTCTCCTCAGTAGATACACCCTCACCTCTAGTACCTTCTCTTCTCCTCAGTAGATACACCCTGACCTCTAGTACCTTCTCCTCTTCTCCTCAGTAGATACACCCTCACCTCTAGTACCTTCTCTTCTCTCAGTAGAAACACCCTCACCTCTAGTACCTTCTCCTCAGTAGATACACCCTCACCTCTAGTACCTTCTCTTCTCCTCAGTAGATGTACCTTCCTTTCTCCTCAGTAGATACACCCTCACCTCTAGTACCTTCTCCTCAGTAGATACACCCTCACCTCTAGTACCTTCTCTTCTCCTCAGTAGATACACCCTGACCTCTAGTACCTTCTCCTCTTCTCCTCAGTAGATACACCCTCACCTCTAGTACCTTCTCCTCTTCTCCTCAGTAGATACACCCTCACCTCTAGTACCTTCTCCTCAGTAGATACACCCTGACCTCTAGTACCTTCTCCTCTTCTCCTCAGTAGATACACCCTCTCCTCTAGTACCTTCTCCTCAGTAGATACACCCTCACCTCTAGTACCTTCTCCTCTTCTCCTCAGTAGATACACCCTCTCCTCTAGTACCTTCTCCTCAGTAGATACACCCTCACCTCTAGTACCTTCTCCTCAGTAGATACACCCTCATCTCTAGTACCTTCTCCTCAGTAGATACACCCTCATCTCTAGTACCTTCTCCTCTTCTCCTCAGTAGATACACCCTCACCTCTAGTACCTTCTCCTCAGTAGATACACCCTCACCTCTAGTACCTTCTCCTCAGTAGATACACCCTCATCTCTAGTACCTTCTCCTCAGTAGATACACCCTCACCTCTAGTACCTTCTCCTCAGTAGATACACCCTCACCTCTAGTACCTTCTCCTCAGTAGATACACCCTCATCTCTAGTACCTTCTCCTCTTCTCCTCAGTAGATACACCCTCACCTCTAGTACCTTCTCCTCAGTAGATACACCCTCATCTCTAGTACCTTCTCCTCAGTAGATACACCCTCATCTCTAGTACCTTCTCCTCTTCTCCTCAGTAGATACACCCTCACCTCTAGTACCTTCTCCTCTTCTCCTCAGTAGATACACCCTCTCCTCTAGTACCTTCTCCTCTTCTCCTCAGTAGATACACCCTCTCCTCTAGTACCTTCTCCTCTTCTCCTCAGTAGATACACCCTCATCTCTAGTACCTTCTCCTCAGTAGATACACCCTCACCTCTAGTACCTTCTCCTCTTCTCCTCAGTAGATACACCCTCACCTCTAGTACCTTCTCCTCTTCTCCTCAGTAGATACACCCTCACCTCTAGTACCTTCTCCTCTTCTCCTCAGTAGATACACCCTCACCTCTAGTACCTTCTCTTCTTCTCCTCAGTAGATACACCCTCACCTCTAGTACCTTTTCTTCTCCTCATTAGATACACCCTCTCCTCTAGTACCTTCTCCTCTTCTCCTCAGTAGATACACCCTCACCTTTAGTACCTTCTCCTCAGTAGATACACCCTGACCTCTAGTACCTTCTCCCCTTCTCCTCAGTAGATACACCCTCACCTCTAGTACCTTCTCCTCAGTAGATACACCCTCATCTCTAGAACCTTCTCCTCAGTAGATACACCCTCACCTCTAGTACCTTCTCCTCAGTAGATACACCCTCATCTCTAGTACCTTCTCCTCAGTAGATACACCCTCATCTCTAGTACCTTCTCCTCTTCTCCTCAGTAGATACACCCTCACCTCTAGTACCTTCTCCTCTTCTCCTCAGTAGATACACCCTCTCCTCTAGTACCTTCTCCTCTTCTCCTCAGTAGATACACCCTCTCCTCTAGTACCTTCTCCTCTTCTCCTCAGTAGATACACCCTCTCCTCTAGTACCTTCTCCTCTTCTCCTCAGTAGATACACCCTCACCTCTAGTACCTTCTCCTCTTCTCCTCAGTAGATACACCCTCTCCTCTAGTACCTTCTCCTCTTCTCCTCAGTAGATACACCCTCACCTCTAGTACCTTCTCCTCAGTAGATACACCCTGACCTCTAGTACCTTCTCCTCTTCTCCTCAGTAGATACACCCTCACCTCTAGTACCTTCTCCTCAGTAGATACACCCTCATCTCTAGTACCTTCTCCTCAGTAGATACACCCTCATCTCTAGTACCTTCTCCTCTTCTCCTCAGTAGATACACCCTCTCCTCTAGTACCTTCTCCTCTCCTCCTCAGTAGATACACCCTCACCTCTAGTACCTTCTCCTCTTCTCCTCAGTAGATACACCCTCTCCTCTAGTACCTTCTCCTCTCCTCCTCAGTAGATACACCCTCTCCTCTAGTACCTTCTATTCTCCTCAGTAGATACACCCTCTCCTCTAGTACCTTCTCCTCTCCTCCTCAGTAGATACACCCTCACCTCTAGTACCTTCTCTTCTCCTCAGATGTATCTTCCCTTCTCCTCAGTAGATACACCCTCACCTCTAGTACCTTCTCCTCTTCTCCTCAGGAGATACACCCTGACCTCTAGTACCTTCTCCTCTTCTCCTCAGTAGATACACCCTGACCTCTAGTACCTTCTCCTCTTCTCCTCAGTAGATACACCCTCACCTCTAGTACCTTTTCTTCTCCTCAGTAGATACACCCTCACCTCTAGTACCTTCTCCTTAGTAGATACACCCTCACCTCTAGTACCTTCTCCTTAGTAGATACACCCTCACCTCTAGTACCTTCTCCTTAGTAGATACACCCTCACCTCTAGTACCTTCTCCTCAGTAGATACACCCTGACCTCTAGTACCTTCTCCTCTTCTCCTCAGTAGATACACCCTGACCTCTAGTACCTTCTCCTCTTCTCC
>NW_027002236.1:0-6608 GCF_036934945.1 Oncorhynchus masou masou
CGGTCCACTAAATGGGGTCAGTCCTAGTACAGTCCACTAAATGGGGTCAGTCATAGTACAGTCCACTAAATGGGGTCAGTCCTAGTACAGTGTAGTCCACTAAATGGGGCCAGTCCTAGTACAGTCTACTAAATGGGGTCAGTCATAGTACAGTGTAGTCTACTAAATGGGGTCAGTCCTAGTACAGTCCACTAAATGGGGTCAGTCATAGTACAGTCCACTAAATAGGGTCAGTCCTAGTGCAGTGTAGTCCACTAAATGGGGTCAGTCCTAGTACAGTCCACTCAATGGGGTCAGTCCTAGTACAGTCTACTAAATGGGATCAGTCATAGTACAGTCTACTAAATGGGGTCAGTCCTAGTATAGTGTAGTCCACTAAATGGGGTCAGTACTAGTACAGTGTAGTCCACTAATGGGGTCAGTCCTAGTACAGTGTAGTCCACTAAAATGGGGTCAGTCCTAGTACAGTCCACTCCAATGGGGTCAGTCCTAGTACAGTCTACTAAATGGGATCAGTCATAGTACAGTCTACTAAATGGGGTCAGTCCTAATATAGTGTAGTCCACTAAATGGGGTCAGTACTAGTACAGTGTAGTCCACTAATGGGGTCAGTCCTAGTACAGTGTAGTCCACTAAATGGGGTCAGTCCTAGTACAGTCCACTCAATGGGGTCAGTCCTAGTACAGTCTACTAAATGGGATCAGTCATAGTACAGTCTACTAAATGGGTCAGTCCTAGTATAGTGTAGTCCACTAAAATGGGGTCAGTACTAGTACAGTGTAGTCCACTAATGGGGTCCGTCCTAGTACAGTGTAGTCCACTAAATGGGGTCAGTCCTAGTACAGTCCACTAAATGGGGTCAGACCTAGTACAGTGTAGTCTACTAAACGGGGGCAGTCCTAGTACAGTCCACTAAATGGGGTCAGTCATAGTACAGTCCACTAAATGGGGTCAGTCATAGTACAGTGTAGTCCACTAAATGAGGTCAGTCCTAGTACAGTCCACCAAATGGGGTCAGTCCTAGTACAGTGTAGTCCACTAAATGGGGTCAGTCTTAGTACAGTGTAGTCCACTAAATGGGGTCAGTCCTAGTACAGTACAGTCCACTAAATGGGGTCAGTCCTAGTGCAGTGTAGTCCACTAAATGGGGTCAGTCCTAGTACGGTCCACTAAATGGGGTCAGTCCTAGTACAGTCCACTAAATGGGGTCAGTCATAGTACAGTCCACTAAATGGGGTCAGTCCTAGTACAGTGTAGTCCACTAAATGGGGCCAGTCCTAGTACAGTCTACTAAATGGGGTCAGTCATAGTACAGTGTAGTCTACTAAATGGGGTCAGTCCTAGTACAGTCCACTAAATGGGGTCAGTCATAGTACAGTCCACTAAATAGGGTCAGTCCTAGTGCAGTGTAGTCCACTAAATGGGGTCAGTCCTAGTACAGTCCACTCAATGGGGTCAGTCCTAGTACAGTCTACTAAATGGGATCAGTCATAGTACAGTCTACTAAATGGGGTCAGTCCTAGTATAGTGTAGTCCACTAAATGGGGTCAGTACTAGTACAGTGTAGTCCACTAATGGGGTCAGTCCTAGTACAGTGTAGTCCACTAAATGGGGTCAGTCCTAGTACAGTCCACTCAATGGGGTCAGTCCTAGTACAGTCTACTAAATGGGATCAGTCATAGTACAGTCTACTAAATGGGGTCAGTCCTAATATAGTGTAGTCCACTAAATGGGGTCAGTACTAGTACAGTGTAGTCCACTAATGGGGTCAGTCCTAGTACAGTGTAGTCCACTAAATGGGGTCAGTCCTAGTACAGTCCACTCAATGGTGTCAGTCCTAGTACAGTCTACTAAATGGGATCAGTCATAGTACAGTCTACTAAATGGGGTCAGTCCTAGTATAGTGTAGTCCACTAAATGGGGTCAGTACTAGTACAGTGTAGTCCACTAATGGGGTCCGTCCTAGTACAGTGTAGTCCACTAAATGGGGTCAGTCCTAGTACAGTCCACTAAATGGGGTCAGACCTAGTACAGTGTAGTCTACTAAACGGGGGCAGTCCTAGTACAGTCCACTAAATGGGGTCAGTCATAGTACAGTCCACTAAATGGGGTCAGTCATAGTACAGTGTAGTCCACTAAATGAGGTCAGTCCTAGTACAGTCCACCAAATGGGGTCAGTCCTAGTACAGTCTACTAAATGGGATCAGTCATAGTACAGTCTACTAAATGGGGTCAGTCCTTGTATAGTGTAGTCCACTATAAGGGGTCAGTGCTAGTACAGTGTAGTCCACTAAATGGGGTCAGTCCTAGTACAGTGTAGTCCACTAAATTGGGTCAGTCCTAGTACAGTGTAGTCCACTAAATGTGGTCACTCCTAGTACAGTCTACTAAATGGTGTCAGTCCTAGTACAGTGTAGTCCACTAAATGGGGTCAGTCCTAGTACAGTCTACTAAATGGGGTCAGTCCTAGTATAGTGTAGTCCACTAAATGGGGTCAGTCCTAGTACAGTGTGGGAGGTTCCATCGGGCCTAGGACTTCCCAGGATTTACTGGCTGCATTCTCTAGTTCCATCAGGCTCCAGGACTTCCCAGGGGATTTACTGGCTGCAGTAACTAGTTCCATTGGGTAGTAAGTCAAGGGGTCAATACTTAACATGTCAAATGACCATCCTAAGCCAAGCTGGGTAACGTGTCAAATGTCCATCCCTAGGCCAAGCTGGTTAACATGTCAAATGGCCATCCCTAAGCCAAGCTGGGTAACGTGTCAAATGTCCATCCCTAGGGCAAGCTGGTTAACATGTCTAATGGCCATCCCTAAGCCAAGCTGGGTAACGTGTCAAATGGCCATCCCTAAGCCAAGCTGGGTAACGTTTCAAATGGCCATCCCTAAACCAAGCTTGGTAACGTGTCAAATGGCCATCCCTAAGCCAAGCCTGGTAACGTGTCAAATGGCCATCCCTAAGCCAAGCTGGGTAACGTGTCAAATGGCCATCCCTAAACCAAGCTGAGTAACGTGTCAAATGGCCATCCTGGGCCTGGAGTAACGTGTCAAATGGCCATCCCTAAGCCAAGCTGGAAATGTGTCAAATGGCCATCCCTAAGCCAAGCTTGGTAACATGTCAAATGGCCATCCCTAAGCCAAGCTTGGTAACGTGTCAAATGGCCATCCCATTAATTAAAACCTCTTAATGATCTCCACAGATCGGTGTCCCATCCACGCGACAGGTGAGCTAATGTGCAATTAGGATTAACAAGAATATTTCCCAGGACATAGACATATATGATATTGGCAGAAAGCTTACATTATTGCTCATCTAACTGCACTGTCTAATTTACAGTAGCTATTACAGTGAAAGAATACCATGCTATTGTTTTAGGAACTTGAAAATAATACATTATGGCCTTTCTTCTGCATTTCAAAGATGATGCTATAAAAGATGATGCTTTCTTTGTATTATCATTTACCAGATCGAATGTGTTATATTCTCCTACATTAATTTCACATTTCCACAAACTTCAAAGTGTTTCCTTTCAAAAGGTATCAATAATATGTATATCCTTGCTTCAGGTCCTGAGCTACAGGCAGTTAGGCAAAAATTGGAAAAAATGGGCTGCTCATTAAGAGTTAACTGTTGAAATTAAAGATCCCAGAATATTTCCATACTTACAAAAAGCTTAATTATCTAAAATGTTGGGAACACATTTGTTTATATCCCTGTTAGTGAGCATTTCTCCTTTGCCAAGACAATCCATCCACATGACAGGTGTGGCATATCTAGAAGCTGATTAAACAGCATGATCACTATACAGGTGCACCTTGTGCTGGGGACAATAAAAGACCACTCTAAAATGTGCAGTTTTGTCACACAACACAATGCCACAGAAGTTTTGAGGGAGCGTCAAATAAATAAATAAATAAAAAATTTAAAAAAATAATCAAAATCAATTTTATTTGTCACATACACATGGTTAGCAGATGTTAATGCGAGTGTAGCGAATGCTTGTGCTTCTAGTTCCGACAATGCAGTAATAACCAACAAGTAATCTAACTAACAATTCCAAAACTACTGGATTATACACACAAGTGTAAGGGGATAAAGAATATGTACATAAAGATATATGAATGAGTGATGGTACAGAGCAGCATAGGCAAGATACAGTAGATGGTACTGTATAGACATATGGTACAGTATATACATATGAGATGAGTATGTAAACAAAGTGGCATAGTTAAAGTGGCTAGTGATACATGTATTACATAAAGATGCAGTAGATGATATAGAGTACAGTATATACGTATACATATGAGATGAATAATGTAGGGTATGTAAACATTATATTAGGTAGCATTGTTTAAAGTGGCTAGTGATATATTTTACATGCGTGCAATTGGCATGCTGACTGCAAGAATGTCCACTGGAGCTGTTGACAGAGAATTCAATGTTAATTTCTCAACCATAAGCCGCCTCCAACGTCATTTCAGAGAATTTGGCAGTACGTCTTACCGGCCTCACAACAGCAGACCATGTGTAACCACGCCAGCCCGGGACCTCCACATTCGGCTTCTTCATCTCCGGGATCGTCTGAGACCAGCCCCCCGTACAGCTGTTGAAACGGAGGAGTATTTCTGTCTGTAATAAAGCCCTTTTGTGGGAGAACTAATTCTCATTGGTTAGACCTGGCTCCCCAGTGGGTGGGAATATGCCCTCCCAGGCCCACCTATTGCTGCGCCCCTGCCCAGCCATGTGAAATCCATAGATTAGGGCCTGAAGAATGTATTTTAATTTACTAATTTCCTTCTATGAACTGTAACTCAGTAAAATATTTGAAATTGTTGCATGTTGCATTTATTATTGTTCAATGTATAATGTATATATATATATTCCAAAGTCTGACATTGCCCAATCTGATATATATATATATATATATATATATTAAATATTTATTTTGGTTTTGTGTGTTTTGTTTTACTGCACTGACTGTTGGATCTATGACGTAAGCATTTCGCTGCACCTGGGATAACACCCGCTAAATAAAGGTACATGACAAAGACCATTTGATTTGATTGATGTGCTTGTTTTCATTACATAAATGCTTCAGAATTCACAAAAAGTGACCTTATAGAGTCTCATAGAACACAACGTATCCGATCTCCTAAACCTGTGTTTACCACAGACCTTATTTTCCGTGTTTATCCAAAAACCCAACAACAAAAAACAATTAATTTCACCATAGGCTTTGTCCAACGAACTATGGCAGAGTTAGTGCCAACAAAAAGACACCAGATTATATTTGTGTCTGTTAGCGTCTTTCAGCGATGCATGCAGGTCGCCCGAACATTTGCTACGTTGTGGAACGGTTTGTGCTGAACGACACGGTTTGCCAAAACGTTATTGTACATTCTTGAACAGACGTTGAGATACGTTTGCACCGTTCGGTGGGTGTGCCAATAATCGAACGGCCGTTTAGGAGAGGTGCTGGCGAGCAGAGTCGAACGGCCGTTTAGGAGAGGTGCTGGCGATGAGAGTCGAACGGCCGTTTAGGAGGGGTGCTGGCTAGCAGAGTCGAACGCCCGTTTAGGAGAGGTGCTGGCTAGCAGAGTCGAATGCCCGTTTAGGAGAGGTGCTGGCAAGCAGAGTCGAACGCCCGTTTAGGAGAGGTTCTGGCGAGCAGAGTCGAACGCCCGTTTAGGAGAGGTGCTGGCTAGCAGAGTCGAACGCCCGTTTAGGAGAGGTGCTGGCTAGCAGAGTCGAACGCCCGTTTAGGAGGGGTGCTGGCTAGCAGAGTCGAACGCCCGTTTAGGAGAGGTGCTGGCTAGCAGAGTCGAACGCCCGTTTAGGAGAGGTGCTGGCTAGCAGAGTCGAACGCCCGTTTAGGAGAGGTCCTGGCTAGCAGAGTCGAACGCCCGTTTAGGAGAGGTGCTGGCTAGCAGAGTCGAACGCCCGTTTAGGAGAGGTGCTGGCTAGCAGAGTCGAACGGCCGTTTAGGAGAGGTGCTGGCGAGCAGAGTCGAACGGCCGTTTAGGAGAGGTGCTGGCGAGCAGAGTCGAACGGCCGTTTAGGAGAGGTGCTGGCTGAGCAGAGTCGAACGGCCGTTTAGGAGAGGTGCTGGCGAGCAGAGTCGAACGTCGTTTAGGAGGAGGTGCTGGCGTGCAGAGTCGAACGGCCGTTTAGGAGGAGAGGTGCTGGCGTGCAGAGTCGAACGGCCGTTTAGGAGAGGTGCTGGCTGGGCAGAGTCGAACGCCTGCTTTGGAGAGATGTGCTGGCTAGCAGAGTCGAACGCCTCGTTTAGGAGATGGTGCTGGCTAGCAGAGTCGAACGCCCCGTTTAGGAGAGGTGCTGGCTAGCAGAGTCGAACGCCCGTTTAGGAGAGGTGCTGGCGAGCAGAGTCGAACGCCCGTTTAGGAGAGTGTGCTGGCTAGCAGAGGCGAACGCCCGTTTAGGAGAGGTGCTGGCTAGCAGAGTCGAACGGCCGTTTAGAGAGAGGTGCTGGCGAGCAGAGTCGAACGCCCGTTTAGGAGAGGTGCTGGCTAGCAGAGGCGAACGCCCGCTTAGGAGAGGTGCTGGCTAGCAGAGTCGAACGCCCGTTTAGGGAGAGGTGCTGGCGAG
>NW_027002237.1:0-6608 GCF_036934945.1 Oncorhynchus masou masou
TAGTCCCAATATGATACAATATCATCAAAACGCAGAAAACAACAACTCACTACCTCACTTTATGTGTAGTGTTAGTGTGTGTGCCTTACATTCTGCACCCTGAGTCCCAGAGCTCGATCAGACAGTTATTACTGATGAGACAGAGAGAGGTGAATGCAGGATGTCTTTATTGCATAAAAGCTTTTTCATTTCAGCAAGCGTAGCTCTAATTTGGTCAATTCAGGAAGTGAAATGAGTTTGGCATGAAAACAATGAAGCGAAAAAACAAACAAATATACAGCTTTATCTGAGACCGGAGAAATAGTTTGCTATTCTCTATTCAATTGACATCATCCATACTGTATTCATGTACATCCACACAGCACTTCACGATCTCTTTCTTTGCCATACTGTATGGCGTGTTGTGCTTGGCAGTGAGAGATGTGTGGCATGCTATGTCCTCCCAGGTGTCTGGCAGGCAGGAAGGAGAGTGTCAGAAGAGATAACATGTAGGTGAGATGTGAGAAGTTGCTGACCCGGGTCACACAGGTCTGTGAGTCGCTCTCCTCACACTGTGACACAGCTACAGATCACCATTACACTTGATACACCCAACTCTCAGCCAAGGTGAAGGGTTTGACATTGTCTGAAAGCTGTGGTTAAAAACAGGTGGTGATGATGATGATGACGATGAAGAAGATGAAGATTCATATGATTTAATTTGACTAATCAATCTCCGCCAACTATATGAAGGAGCATGAATGTGCCGGCAGGCATTATCCTATCTGTCATGATAAGCACAACACATAGAGAATATTGAACACCACAGCGTTCAGCATGGATGAGGAGCAGGCCTGCCAGAAGCACACAGCTGTCCACACACCGACTACATCCTCTACGGACTAAAACCACAGGGAAAAAAACGATTCTCTTTGAATCTAACACATCTGGTACCTACACTACAAGACCAACTGGCTCCCAACACATCCACCTGTACCATGATTTGATATCTCACCAAGTGAATGTGAGGGTTTTTGATCAAATGCGATCAGCAACACTTAACAGCCATCTTGAATCTGTGTCTTTGTTCATTTGAACGAGTCAAATACCCATGTCAGACCTTTCAGTGCTTCAACTGCCCGAAGAAGACAGATACCGTGGAAAAACATCGCGTGCACCATAGCCAATGCATTTCTACCCAATTAATTTATTTTCTGAAGTTCTCATTTAGAGTATATTCACAGTGGAAGGCGGATTACACACGGCAACTTCTATACATTTTTATCTGCAAAGATTCATTATCTTGTATTTGTATATATTTGTCTGTCTGTCTGTGCTACAAATGGAACATCAAAAAGAAGCTTGACAAAGTCATAAGACAGTGTGACATGGTGGTGGACATGCTGTGCCTGTACATACATGCATATGATCAGGAGAAAACACATTCGTAGAGAGGAATAGAGTCCTATTACTGTTATGGTTAACGGTGTGTTTTCATGGTCCCAGTTGGGTGAATGTTTAGATGAAAAGTGGATTACATCCCCAAAAATGGCATACGACGTCAAATGTGTGCAGATACAGTGTGTGCACCACGTCATTGCTTTCTCTCTCGCTCGCTCTGCCGAGTGTGCATCTTGCTAGCTGTCACTCAAATGGCGAGGGGCTGACTCTCATTGTCTGAAATGAAAATTGCTATGGGGCTGGCGCACGTGTAGGGAACATGGGGCTGGCGCACGTGTAGGGAACATGGGGCTGGCGCACGTGTAGGGAACATGGGGCTGGTGCACGTGTAGGGAACATGGGGCTGGCGCACCTGTAGGGAACATGGGGCTGGCGCACCTGTAGGGAACATGGGGCTGGCGCACCTGTAGGGAACATGGGGCTGGCGCACGTGTAGGGAACATGGGGCTGGCGCACGTGTAGGGAACATGGGGCTGGCGCACCTGTAGGGAACATGGGGCTGGCGCACGTGTAGGGAACATGGGGCTGGCGCACGTGTAGGGGAACATGGGGCTGGCGCACCTGTAGGGAACATGGGGCTGGCGCACCTGTAGGGACCATGGGGCTGGCGCACCTGTAGGGAACAAGGGGCAGGCGCACGTGTAGGGAACATGGGGCTGGCGCACCTGTAGTGAAAATGGGGCTGGCGCACGTGTAGGGAACATGGGGCTGGCGCACCTGTAGGGAACATGGGGCTGGCGCACGTGTAGGGGAACATGGGGCTGGCGCACGTGTAGGGAACATGGGGCTGGCGCACCTGTAGGGAAAATGGGGCTGGCGCACGTGTAGGGAACATGGGGCTGGCGCACCTGTAGGGAAAATGGGGCTGGCGCACGTGTAGGGAACATGGGGCTGGCGCACCTGTAGGGAACATGGGGCTGGCGCACGTGTAGGGAACATGGGGCTGGCGCACGTGTAGGGAACATGGGGCTGGCGCACGTGTAGGGAACATGGGGCTGGCGCACCTGTAGGGAACATGGGGCTGGCGCACGTGTAGGGAACATGGGGCTGGCGCACGTGTAGGGAACATGGGGCTGGCGCACCTGTAGGGAACATGGGGCTGGCGCACGTGTAGGGAACATGGGGCTGGCGCACCTGTAGGGAACATGGGGCTGGCGCACGTGTAGGGAACATGGGGCTGGCGCACCTGTAGGGAACATGGGGCTGGCGCACGTGTAGGGAACATGGGGCTGGCGCACGTGTAGGGAACATGGGGCTGGCGCACCTGTAGGGAACATGGGGCTGGCGCACCTGTAGGGAACATGGGGCTGGCGCACCTGTAGGGAACATGGGGCTGGCGCACCTGTAGGGAACATGGGGCTGGCGCACGTGTAGGGAACATGGGGCTGGCGCACCTGTAGGGAACATGGGGCTGGCGCACGTGTAGGGAACATGGGGCTGGCGCACGTGTAGGGAACATGGGGCTGGCGCACGTGTAGGGAACATGGGGCTGGCGCACCTGTAGGGAACATGGGGCTGGCGCACGTGTAGGGAACATGGGGCTGGCGCACGTGTAGGGGAACATGGGGCTGGCGCACCTGTAGGGAACATGGGGCTGGCGCACCTGTAGGGAACATGGGGCTGGCGCACGTGTAGGGAACAAGGGGCTGGCGCACGTGTAGGGAACAAGGGCTGGCGCACCTGTAGGGAACATGGGGCTGGCGCACGTGTAGGGAACATGGGGCTGGCGCACCTGTAGGGAACATGGGGCTGGCGCACGTGTAGGGAACATGGGGCTGGCGTACCTGTAGGGAACATGGGGCTGGCGCACGTGTAGGGAACATGGGGCTGGCGCACGTGTAGGGAACATGGGGCTGGCGCACGTGTAGGGAACATGGGGCTGGCGCACCTGTAGGGAACATGGGGCTGGCGCACGTGTAGGGAACATTGGGCTGGCGCACCTGTAGGGAACATGGGGCTGGCGCACCTGTAGGGAACATGGGGCTGGCGCACCTGTAGGGAACATGGGGCTGGAGCACGTGTAGGGAACATGGGGCTGGCGCACGTGTAGGGGAACATGGGGCTGGCGCACCTGTAGGGAACATGGGGCTGGCGCACGTGTAGGGAACATTGGGCTGGCGCACCTGTAGGGAACATGGGGCTGGCGCACCTGTAGGGAACATGGGGCTGGCGCACCTGTAGGGAACATGGGGCTGGCGCACCTGTAGGGAACATGGGGCTGGCGCACGTGTAGGGAACATTTGGCTGGCACACCTGTAGGGAACATGGGGCTGGCACACCTGTAGGGAACATGGGGCTGGCGCACGTGTAGGGAACATGGGGCTGGCGCACCTGTAGGGAACATGGGGCTGGCGCACCTGTAGGGAACATGGGGCTGGCGCACCTGTAGGGAACATGGGGCTGGCGCACGTGTAGGGAACATGGGGCTGGCGCACCTGTAGGGAACATGGGGCTGGCGCACCTGTAGGGAACATGGGGCTGGCGCACCTGTAGGGAACATGGGGCTGGCGCACGTGTAGGGAACATGGAGCTGGCGCACCTGTAGGGAACATGGGGCTGGCGCACCTGTAGGGAACATGGGGCTGGCGCACGTGTAGGGAACATGGGGCTGGCGCACGTGTAGGGAACATGGGGCTGGCGCACCTGTAGGGAACATGGGGCTGGCGCACGTGTAGGGAACATGGGGCTGGCGCACCTGCAGGGAACATGGGGCTGGCGCACCTGTAGGGAACATGGGGCTGGCGCACGTGTAGGGAACATGGGGCTGGCGCACGTGTAGGGAACATGGGGCTGGCGCACCTGTTGGGAACATGGGGCTGGCGCACGTGTAGGGAACATGGGGCTGGCGCACGTGTAGGGAACATGGGGCTGGCGCACGTGTAGGGAACATGGGGCTGGCACACGTGCAGGGAACATGGGGCTGGCACACGTCTAGGGAACACGGGGCTGGCGCACCTGTAGGGAACACGGGGCTGGCGCACCTGTAGGGAACACGGGGCTGGCGCACCTGTAGGGAACACGGGGCTGGCGCACCTGTAGGGAACACGGGGCTGGCGCACCTGTAGGGAACATGGGGCTGGCGCACCTGTAGGGAACATGGGGCTGCACAGCTTCCATAAAATAGTTGCTTTCAAATTCGTAATTTCATGGCTAATTGAGGGAAGACAGTAATTCTGCTCATAGATTAGGCATGTATGAACTACACATTGAGACATCCAGTCCAAAGTGAGAGGTTTGAAAAAGATGTACTAGTCAAAGTTCCAGAGCAAGTCTTTAATAATCCTTGAACTGTTCTGAAGACTCAGGTTGTGTTGTGTTCATACATGGGGATAAAGGAGGGATGTGAGAACACAAGCATACACTGTCACATACACACACACACACACACACACACACACACACACACACACACACACACACACACACACACACACACACACACACACACACACCCACTTTCTCTCACACACACACACACACACACACACACACACACACACACACACACACACACACATAAATGCTTCTTCTGTTTTTTTATGATCTCATCATCTTTAACTGCTTTCAGTCCCAGGCCTTGATGATGGAACTCACAAAACTTTACTAAATGTGTTTATTATTTCCTTTCCCTGCCCCAGAAGGCTGGAAAATGCAAATGTATGCATATGCAGGGCCAGTAATGCTTGAATGAACCTTTAATTGGTCTTTTTTCTGTGCTTCTCTTTGATTTAAGGCTTATATCTTCCAATAGCATCCGTCTAGCCCTCTATCCAGCCAAGCTAGTCTTCTACCTTTCTCCTCCAAAACCACTTGGTCTTCTCTTCAATGTCAGTTTTGTCCTTCTCTTCAAACATTATCTATTGATCTATCCTACTATCTATCCTGCTCTCTCTCTCTCTCACACACACACACACACACACACACACACACACACACACACACACACACACACACACACACACACACACACACACACACACACACACACACACACACACAGGCCTCATTTACACCTAGCCTCTGGTTCATTCTCAAGAGGCTATAATAAGCCCATTACTAGGGTGTGACTGACTGTCTCTCGCCTCCTTTCTTGTAGAACACCGGCTGGGTCTCTCTGTACGCATCTGAAATGGCCCCCTATTCCCTATTATTTTAGTGCACTACTTTTGACCAGAGCCCTAACCAGGCCCTGGTCAAAAGTAGTGCACTATACACAAAATAGGGTACCGAACCAAATCTCCCTCTTGTGGCCTCATGGGTGGCATATTCATATGTATTATCATTTTTTTCTATATCAAACAGTTTTGTTATCTTTTAGTCTTCTGTGATGTATATGAAGTGTAATATTGAGATTCAAACTCAACATGTAATAAATATCAACTCTATATCTGTCAAAGTACAGGTGTCTTCTTTTTTTAAGCCTATAACTATGTGTGTGAGGTGTAGATTTTGTTTGAAAGTAGATTTGTTTAAGACTAACAAGAAACAGTCTGTGTGACCCTGATGTAGCCCACTCCAGTAACAGGTTAAAGATGGAACATGCAGTAAGGGGAAACAGTGCCATTGGCCACCCCACCACCATGGTTGTTTTGTTGCAGATCTGAGGAGCGTTTTGTAGCATAGTAAAATATATATACCGTATATATTGTGCTCTTCTGTAGTGCGTCAAATGATGTCCGAGAGGAACAAAACGTTTGTTGTTTTTGTTGTTGTAATATTGCAAACGGACGTCGCTGTTTCACCATTATGGATTCCGGATTTAAAGGGGCAGTACAGTCTGTTCATTTGGGACGGACTTTTTGACCCACAGCACGACACCACAATCTGATCTGATTATTCTGACCAAATAACCAGTCATACTTTATTTGCATATGCACAGTGCATTTGGAAAGTATTCAGACCCCTTGGCTTTTTCCAAACTTTGTTACGTTACAGCCTTATTCTAAAATTGATTACATTTATTTATTACAATACCCCATAATGACAAAACAAAAACAGGTTTTTAGAAAATTTGGCAAATGTACAGATGTGGCAAAAAAAACACCTACTCATTCCAGGGTTTTTCTTTATTTTTACTATTTTATAAATTGTATAAATGTAAAAAAATTGTAAAATAAAGAAAAACCATTGAATGAGTGGGTGTTTCCAAACCTCTGACTGGTACTACT
>NW_027002238.1:0-6608 GCF_036934945.1 Oncorhynchus masou masou
GGGAATCATATCAACTGTCAGTTCTGATCTGATCTTAGATCATATCTGATCTTTGAAGAAAAGGGAGTGAAATGGGGAAAGACTTCCCCTGAACTCCAATAAAAACACATTTTATTTGAGATTGTACTATTACAAATATTTTTGTGACGTTGTGCTATGTTGTGCACTAATGAATGTGACCCTGTTGTGTATACCTTACAGTAGTAGCCAGTGATCTGTAATGATACCTTACAGTCGTAGCCAGTGATATGTAATGATACCTTTCAGTCGTAGCCAGTGATCTGTAATGATACCTTACAGTAGTAGCCAGTGATATGTAATGATACCTTACAGTCGTAGCCAGTGATATGTAATGATACCTTACAGTAGTAGCCAGTGATCTGTAATGATACCTTACAGTAGTAGCCAGTGATCTGTAATGATACCTTCACAGTAGTAGCCAGTGATCTGTAATGATACCTTACAGTAGTAGCCAGTGATATGTAATGATACCTTACAGTCGTAGCCAGTGATCTGTAATGATGCCTTACAGTAGTAGCCAGTGATCTGTGATGATACCTTACAGTAGTAGCCAGTGATCTGTAATGATACCTTACAGTAGTAGCCAGTGATCTGTAATGATACCTTACAGTAGTAGCCAGTGATATGTAATGATACCTTACAGTCGTAGCCAGTGATCTGTAATGATACCTTACAGTAGTAGCCAGTGATCTGTAATGATACCTTACAGTCGTAGCCAGTGATCTGTGATGATACCTCACAGTAGTAGCCAGTGATCTGTAATGATACCTTACAGTAGTAGCCAGTGATATGTGATGATACCTTACAGTAGTAGCCAGTGATCTGTAATGATACCTTACAGTAGTAGCCAGTGATCTGTAATGATACCTTACAGTAGTAGCCAGTGATCTGTAATGATATCTTACAGTCGTAGCCAGTGATCTGTGATGATACCTCACAGTAGTAGCCAGTGATCTGTAATGATACCTTACAGTAGTAGCCAGTGATATGTGATGATACCTTACAGTAGTAGCCAGTGATCTGTAATGATACCTTACAGTAGTAGCCAGTGATATGTAATGATACCTTACAGTAGTAGCCAGTGATATGTAATGATACCTTACAGTCGTAGCCAGTGATCTGTAATGATACCTTACAGTAGTAGCCAGTGATATGTAATGATATCTTACAGTCGTAGCCAGTGATCTGTAATGATACCTTACAGCAGTAGCCAGTGATATGTAATGATACCTTACAGTAGTAGCCAGTGATATGTAATGATACCTTACAGTAGTAGCCAGTGATATGTAATGATACCCTACAGTAGTAGCCAGTGATCTGTAATGATACCTTACAGTCGTATCCAGTGATCTGTGATGATATCTTACAGTCGTAGCCAGTGATCTGTAATGATACCTTACAGCAGTAGCCAGTGATCTGTGATGATACCTTACAGTAGTAGCCAGTGATCTGTAATGATAACTTACAGTAGTAGCCAGTGATCTGTAATGATACCTTACAGTCGTAGCCAGTGATCTGTAATGATACCTTACAGTAGTAGCCAGTGATCTGTGATGATATCTTACAGTAGTAGCCAGTGATATGTAATGATACCTTACAGTCGTAGCCAGTGATCTGTAATGATACCTTACAGTCGTAGCCAGTGATCTGTGATGTTACCTTACAGCAGTAGCCAGTGATCTGTAATGATACCTTATAGTCATAGCCAGTGATCTGTAATGATACTTTACAGTCGTAGCTAGTGATCTGTGATGATACCTTAAAGTCCTAGCCAGTGATAAGTGATAATACCTTATAGTCATAGCCAGCACTGAAGAGGATTCCACTGCTGGTGGGGTGCCACTCGATGAGGCCCACACGCCTGCTGTGTCCATACAGCTCCATCATGGCCTCTGTCATATTCCGCCTCAGCCCTCCCTCTGGGATCTCCCATACTCGTACCTGGCACACACACACACACACACACACACACACACACACACACACGCACATGCGAAGTTAAAGCTTTGTCACAAATGGTTCTTCCAAATGGACAATGACCCCAAGCATACTAACAAAGTTGTGGCAAACTGGCTTAAAGACAACAGAGTCAAGGTATTGGAGTGGCCATCACAAAGCCCTAACCTCAATCCTATAGAAAATGTGTGGGCAGAACTGAAAAAGCGTGTGCGAGCAAGGAGGCCTACAAATCTGACTCAGTTACACCAGCTCTGTCAGGAGTAATGGGCCAAAAGTCACCCAACTTATTGTGGGAAGCTTGTGGAAGGCTACCTGAAACATTTAACCCAAGTTAAACAATTTAAAGGCAATGCTACCAAATACAAATTGAGTGTATGCAAACTTCTGACCCCCTGGAAATGTGATGAAAGAAATAAAAGCTGAAATAAATCATTCTCTCTCCTATTTTTCTGACATTTCACATTCTTAAAATAAAGTGGTGATCCTAACTGACCTCAGACAGGGAAATTGTACGAGGATTAATTGTCAGGAATTGTGAAAAACTGAGTTTAAATATATTTGGCTAAGGTGTACTTTAACTTATGACTTCAACTGTAGCTGCACAGTCAATGAGTCAGCAGAAACAGCAGTTTACTGTGTGTGTGTGTGTGTGTGTGTGTGTGTGTGTGTGTGTGTGTGTGTGTGTGTGTGTGTGTGTGTGTGCACTCACAGAGGAATCTTCAGAGCAGGAAGCTATGATGTTTTCAAAGAAGGGATTCCATTTGATGTCCAGGACATTGCCTTGGTGGCCACACACTTTGGGGTGGTGGGGGTCGATGCGGCCCGCCTAAAACGGAAGAACAAACATACTGATCATATATTGAGGAAAGAACAGACTTCAATGGCTTTCTATCACCATTACTGATATGTACATGACTATGTATTTTCCAAATGATGACATCACACATATAGGCCATATGTCAAGGTCATTTTTAAAAATATCTTTATTTAACTAGGCAAGTCAGTTAAGAACAAATCCTTATTTACAATGACGGCCTACCCTGGCCAAACCCAGACGACACTGGGCCAATTGTGTACCACCCAATGGGACGCCCAATCACAGCCAGTTGTGATACAGCCTGGAATTGAGCCAGTGTCTGTAGTGATGCCTCTTGCACTGAGATGCAGTGCCTTAGACCGTTGCACCACTCGGGAGCCCTCAGAGGACAACACTGAGTAACACTAGCCATGTAAAACAGTTAACACTGCCCTACATATGTCAAGGTCAGAGGGCACCACTTAGTAACACTAGCCATGTAGCCCTTCAACACTGCCCTACATATGTCAAGGTCAGAGGGCACCACTGAGTAACACCAGCCATGTAAAACAGTTAACACTGCCCTACATATGTCAAGGTCAGAGGGCACCACTTAGTAACACTAGCCATGTAAACAGTTAACACAACCCTACATATGTCAAGGTCAGAGGGCACCACTTAGTAACACTGGCCATGTAAACAGTTAACACAACCCTACATATGTCAAGGTCAAAGGGCACCACTTAGTAACACTAGCCATGTAAACAGTTAACACTGCCCTACATATGTCAAGGTCAGAGGGCACCACTTAGTAACACTGGCCATGTAAACAGTTAACACAACCCTACATATGTCAAGGTCAGAGGGCACCACTTAGTAACACTAGCCATGTAAACAGTTAACACAACCCTACATATGTCAAGGTCAGAGGGCACCACTTAGTAACACTAGCCATGTAAACAGTTAACACAACCCTACATATGTCAAGGTCAGAGGGCACCACTTAGTAACACTAGCCATGTAAACAGTTAACACAACCCTACAAAATGTATTGGATAATTTGATGACCCCAGTCAAATAACGACTCTTTAAAACGTTCACCCTGAGAGAGAAATGTTGACGTAGTGTAACTGAACCCTTGGGCTGCTAATAAAACATGATGAATGTGTACTGATGCTGTAACAATGTTTCCCAGCTGATCCTTCAATTACCAAACACACTCAACACTTGGCTGTTAAAGTCAATCAACATAAACACAATGCAGCCGAGAAATACACATTGGAGAAATAACATCATTTCCTTTGTTTTGAAGAACCAGGGACAACCAAAGGATTGTTATTGCAATGTGCCTCTACGTCCACAGTGAGGCGCTGGATTAGCAGACTTGGATGGATCATGGCTTAGACCTCTCCATGTTGGTCATGATGTCATGAATGTTTGATGTCACTTCAATCCACTGACCTCCTTCTTATTTCCTCAGAGACATATGGCTGAGAGCTTCAGGCCATGCCTGAGTGGAACTGGCTGTGTGTGTGTGTGTGTGTGTGTGTGTGTGTGTGTGTGTGTGTGTGTGTGTGTGTGTGTGTGTGTGTGTGTGTGTGTGTGTGTGTGCGCGTGCATTTTTATATTTATATATACAGTACATTCAGAAAGTATTCAGACCCCTTGACTTTTTCCACATTTTGTTACGTTACTGCCTTATTCTAAAATTGATTACATTTTTCCCCCTCGTCAATCTACACACAATACCCCATAATGACATCACAATACCCCATAATGACATCACAATACCCCATAATGACATCACAATACCCCATAATGACATAGCAAAAACAGTTTTTTACACATTTTTGCTAATGTATTAAAAATAAAAATCTTAAATATCACATTTACGTAAGTATTCAGATCCTTACACATTACCTTGTTGAAGCACCTTCTCGAAGCCACTCCTGCATTGTCTTGGCTGTGTGCTTAGGGTCGTTGTCCTGTTGGACCTTCACCACAGTCTGAGGTCCTGAGCGCTTTGGAGCAGGTTTTCATCAAGGATCTCTCTGTATGTTGCTCCGTTCATCTTTCCCTCAATGCCAGTCCCTGCCACCGACAAACATCCCCACAGTGTGATGCTGCCACTCACCATGCTTCACCGTAGGGATGGTGCCAGGTTTTCTCCAGATGTGACGCTTGGCATTCAGGTCAAAGAGTTCAATCTTGGTTTTAGCAGACCAGAGAATCTTGTTTCTCATGGTCTGAGAGCCTTTTGGCAAACTCCATCTGGCCACTCTACTACAAAAGCTGCCAAAGGTGCTTCAGCAAAGTGCTAAGTAAAGGGTCTGAATACTTATGTAAATGTGATATTTCAGTTTTCTATTTTTAATACATTTGCAAACATTTTTAAAAAGCAGTTTTTCTACGTCATTGTGGGGCATTGTGTGTAGATTGTAGAAGTTATTTTTGTATTTTTTAAATCAATTTTAGAATAAGGCTGTAACGTAACAAAATGTGGAAAAAGTCAAGGGGTCTGAATACTTTCCGAATGCACTGTACATCCTGTATTTGTGTGTGTGTGTGTGTGTGTGTGTGTGTGTGTGTGTGTGTGTGTGTGTGTGTGTGTGTGTGTGTGTGTGTGTGTGTGACAAACCAACGGCAGCATTCATAACTTGGAGTATCCTTTTCATGGCAGAACAGATATATAGCTTGTCCCTTCCCAGGCTTTTCAGAAAAAGAGTCCAATCTCAACAGCTTCCCAACAGTACAACTTTATCAACTATTCTCAATTAGTGTGTAATTGACTAATGTAGACTTTCTTCCAGAGATGTCTTAGCTAAACTCATCATCTCCTGTTTGATTTCCCATAGGTCCTCAATTCTCAACAGACATGTCAGATGTCAGTTTTAATCAGAAATATTCATTACTCATTAGCTGAGGGAAAGTGGGCAACACATCTGATCAAATATTAAAACAAAGCCTGATATCATCTTGTAGAAGCATGCTGGGCCTCAGTGTAAATCTTACAGGATTATGCCATTATTAAATCGGTTATGGAATTCGAAGTCTTTGAATATTAATAAATAGAGGACAAAGGGAGGCCACCGGGCTGACGCCAGGTTGAATCTGGATCACAATTCTGAGATGGGGTGAACGAGACCTTGGGTTGAACCAGGCCCTCTGGGCATTCAGTACACTGGTTGGTTCCCTTTAAGGGTTAAAGACAAAAGACTTCCAATTACAGTCGTTCTCATGATGTCATCTGGCAACAGCCACACAACACATTATCTAGAGACTCTCTAACTGGACTGTTTTCCTGCTGTGTTCTTGAGACTCTCTAACACAGGACTGTTATACCCTGCTGTGTTCGCCAGAGACTCTCTAATGCAGGACTGTTATACCCTGCTGTGTTCACCAGAGACTCTCTAACACAGGACTGTTATACCCTGCTGTGTTCACCAGAGACTCTCTAATACAGGACTGTTATACCCTGCTGTGTTCACCAGAGACTCTCTAACACAGGACTGTTATACCCTGCTGTGTTCACCAGAGACTCTCTAACACAGGACTGGAGTACCCTGCTGTGATCACACTTAGACACACAGCAGCTCTACACACTGATATGGAAACAAATGCACACACACACACACACACACACACACACACACACACACACACACACACACACACACACACACACACACACACACACACACACACACACACACACACACAAACAATCACACACACACACACACACACACACACACACACACACACACACACACACACACACACACACACTGAGTGGTGAGAAACACAAACACACCATTAAGTACATTCTCTT
>NW_027002239.1:0-6605 GCF_036934945.1 Oncorhynchus masou masou
ATACATACATACATACATACATACATACACACATACCCACACACACATACCCACACACACATACACACACACACACACATATACATACACACACACACACATATACACACACACATATATACACACACACACACACACACACACACACACATATACACACATATACATATACACATATACACACACACACACACACACACTGACCCGCACTCTGTCCTTGTTGTTTCAGAAGCAGCACGAGGACCTGAAGAAGCAGCACGATGAGCTGCAGGAGCAGCATCAGATTCAGGGAGAGGACCACGGCAAGGCCTTGGACGAGCACAAGGACCGCTTCGACAAACTACAGCAGACCAAAGAGCTGGAAGCCTCCAAACTCAAAGGTGCACCCACTCACGGACTGGGACGGACGGACCCACCCACAGACGGACCCACCCACAGACACACACGGACAGATACACAGACAGTTAGTCAGCCAGCTACCCACCCACCCAGGGTCAGCCAGCTACCCACCCAGGGTCAGCCAGCCACCCACCCAGGGTCAGCCAGCTACCCACCCACCCAGGGTCAGCTGACCACCCACCCAGGGTCAGCCAGCTACCCACCCACCCAGAGTCAGCCAGCCCACCCACCCCAGGGTCAGCAACCAGCCACCCACCCAGGGTCAGCCAGCCACCCACCCACCCAGGGTCAGCCCGGCCACCCACCACCCAGGGTCAGCCCAGCCCAACCACCCACCCAGGGTCAGCCAACCACCCACCCAGGGTCAGCCAGCCACCCACCCCAGGGTCAGCCAGCTACCCACCCACCCAGGAGTCAGCCAGCTACCCACCCACCCAGGGTCAGCCAGCTACCCACCCACCCAGGGTCAGCCAGCTACCCACCCACCCAGGAGTCAGCCAGCCAGCCACCCACCCAGGGTCAGCCAGCCAGCCACCCACCCAGGGTCAGCCAGCCAGCCACCCACCCAGGGTCAGCCAGCCAGCCACCACCCAGGGTCCAGCCAGCCAGCCACCCACCCAGGTCAGCCAGCCAGCCACCCACCCAGGGTCAGCCAGCCAGCCACCCACCCAGGGTCAGCCAGCTACCCACCCCAGGGTCAGCCAGCCAGCCACCCGGGTCAGCCAGCCACCCACCCAGGGTCAGCCAGCTACCCACCCAGGGTCAGCCAGCCACCCACCCAGGGTCAGCCAGCCAGCCACCCACCCAGGGTCAGCCAGCTACCCACCCAGGGTCAGCCAGCTACCCACCCAGGGTCAGCCAGCTACCCACCCAGGGTCAGCCAGCTACCCACCCACCCAGGGTCAGCCAGCTACCCACCCACCCAGGGTCAGCCAGCCAGCCACCCACCCAGGGTCAGCCAGCTACCCACCCACCCAGGGCCAGCCAGCCAGCCACCCACCCAGGGTCAGCCAGCTACCCACCCACCCAGGGTCAGCCAGCCAGCCACCCACCCAGGGTCAGCCAGCTACCCACCCACCCAGGGTCAGCCAGCTACCCACCCACCCAGGGTCAGCCAGCTACCCAGCCACCCAGGGTCAGCCAGCTACCCACCCACCCAGGGTCAGCCAGCCAGCCACCCACCCAGGGTCAGCCAGCCACCCACCCACCCAGGGTCAGCCAGCCAGCCACCCACCCAGGGTCAGCCAGCTACCCACCCACCCAGGGTCAGCCAGCTACCCACCCACCCAGGGTCAGCCAGCTACCCACCCACCCAGGGTCAGCCAGCTACCCACCCACCCAGGGCCAGCCAGCCACCCACCCAGGGTCAGCCAGCTACCCACCCACCCAGGGTCAGCCAGCCACCCACCCACCCAGGGTCAGCCAGCCAGCCACCCACCCAGGGTCAGCCAGCCAGCCACCCACCCAGGGTCAGCCAGCCAGCCACCCAGGGTCAGCCAGCCACCCAGGGTCAGCCAGCTACCCACCCACCCAGGGTCAGCCAGCTACCCACCCACCCAGGGTCAGCCAGCCAGCCACCCACCCAGGGTCAGCCAGCTACCCACCCAGGGTCAGCCAGCCACCCACCCAGGGTCAGCCAGCCAGCCACCCAGGGTCAGCCAGCTACCCAGCCACCCAGGGTCAGCCAGCTACCCACCCACCCAGGGTCAGCCAGCTACCCACCCACCCAGGGTCAGCCAGCTACCCACCCAGGGTCAGCCAGCCACCCACCCAGGGTCAGCCAGCTACCCACCCACCCAGGGTCAGCCAGCTACCCACCCACCCAGGGTCAGCCAGCCAGCCACCCACCCAGGGTCAGCCAGCTACCCACCCACCCAGGGTCAGCCAGCTACCCACCCACCCAGGGTCAGCCAGCTACCCACCCACCCAGGGTCAGCCACCCACCCACCCAGGGTCAGCCAGCCACCCACCCAGGGTCAGTCAGCCAGCCAGCCACCCAGGGTCAGCCAGCCAGCCACCCACCCAGGGTCAGCCAGCCACCCACCCAGGGTCAGCCACCCACCCAGGGTCAGCCAGCCACCCACCCACCCAGGGTCCAGCCAGCCACCCACCCCACCCAGGGTCAGCCAGCCACCCACCCAGGGTCAGTCAGCCAGCCAGCCACCCAGGGTCAGCCACCCACCCACCCAGGGTCAGCCAGCTACCCACCCACCCAGGGTCAGCCAGCCACCCACCCAGGGCCACCCACCCCAGGGTCAGTCAGCCAGCCAGCCACCCAGGGTCAGCCAGCCACCCACCCAGGGTCAGCCAGCCACCCACCAGGTCAGCCACCCACCCACCCAGGGTCAGCCAGCCACCCACCCACCCAGGGTCAGTCAGCCAGCCACCCACCCAGGGTCAGTCAGCCAGCCAGCCAGCCAGGGTCAGCCAGCCAGCCACCCACCCAGGGTCAGTCAGCCAGCCAGCCAGCCAGCCAGGGTCAGCCACCCACCCACCCAGGGTCAGCCAGCCAGCCACCCACCCAGGGTCAGCCAGCCAGCCACCCACCCAGGGTCAGCCAGCCACCCACCCAGGGCCAGCCAGCCACCCACCCAGGGTCAGCCAGCCAGCCAGCCAGACAGCCACCCCCAGACAGCCCCCCACCCACCCACCCTAGAGACAGCCACCCACCCCCCAGAGACCCACCCACCCCCAGAGAGCCACCCACCCCCAAGACAGCCACCCCACCCCCCAGAGACAGCCACCCACCCCCAGACAACCAGCCAGCCAAAGACAGACAGCCACCCACAGACAGCCAGACAGACAGGAGTGAATACTAGGTGCTTTGTCTCCTCTCCCCTGACTCTTAGCGATGTTGCAGTTTGGAGTTGAGAAGGTGTGTGGCATAATCACGTTGTTAATAAATACGGTGCGTGTCTTTATGTAATTACTGTAGAGAATGTGTATAACCTGCGAGAGGAGAATAAGCAGCTGAGGAGCTCACCAGGACATCCGAGTCCAGTTGCAGGATGCACGGGTGAGGAGTCTAGGAATGCTAGAGCTTGGTCTGAGTGCGACCTGGAATTGTTTCTGTAAATGTGTACATATTGAATACGGAAAAAAGCTATGTTAAGGTCATTGGAAAGCTAGGAGCATCCATCACCATGTTGTTTTTTATCATGCTATATTGTTGTTGTTGTTGATAATATTACAGATAGTACATAAGGACTTGAAGGCTGCCCATGATCAGCTTGCACTGACACTAGAGGACCACAAGATGGCGCTGGTTGCAGCTCAGGTAGGGAGACACACTGACTGTTCTTTCTAACATGTCTAGGGACTATCCTGGTTTCTAACATGATGTCTAGGGACTATCCTGGTTTCTAACACGATGTCTAGGGACTATCCTGGTTTCTAACATGTCTAGGGACTATCCTGGTTTCTTAACATGCTGTCTAGGGACTATCCTGGTTTCTAACATGCTGTCTAGGGACTATCCTGGTTTCTTAACACGCTGTCTAGGGACTATCCTGGTTTCTAACATGCTGTCTAGGGACTATCCTGGTTTCTCACATGGTTTCTAACATGCTGTCTAGGGACTATCCTGGTTTCTAACATGCTGTCTAGGGACTATCCTGGCATGATGTCTAGGGACTATCCTGGTTTCTAACATGATGTCTAGGGACTATCCTGGTTTCTAACACGCTGTCTAGGGACTATCCTGGTTTCTAACACATGATGTCT
The DNA here is from genome assembly GCF_036934945.1 of Oncorhynchus masou masou. Taxonomy (NCBI): domain Eukaryota; kingdom Metazoa; phylum Chordata; class Actinopteri; order Salmoniformes; family Salmonidae; genus Oncorhynchus; species Oncorhynchus masou. The sequence goes on from NW_027002239.1 coordinate 4,123, forward strand.
AGGACTATCCTGGTTTCTAACACGATGTCTAGGGGACTATCCTGGATTCTAACACGCTGTCTAGGGATCCTGGTTTCTATCCTGGTTTCTAACATGCTGTCTAGGGACTATCCTGGTTTCTAACACGATGTCTAGGGACTATCCTGGTTTCTAACATGCTGTCTAGGGACTATGATGTCTAGGGACTATCCTGGTTTCTAACATGCTGTCTAGGGACTATCCTGGTTTCTAACATGCTGTCTCGGGACTATCCTGGTTTCTAACATGATGTCTAGGGACTATCCTGGTTTCTAACATGCTGTCTAGGGACTATCCTGGTTTCTCTAACATGATGTCTAGGGACTATCCTGGTTTCTAACATGATGTCTAGGGACTATCCTGGTTTCTAACATGATGTCTAGGGACTATCCTGGTTTCTAACACGCTGTCTAGGGACTATCCTGGTTTCTAACATGCTGTCTAGGGACTATCCTGGTTTCTAACATGATGTCTAGGGACTATCCTGGTTTCTAACATGCTGTCTAGGGACTATCCTGGTTTCTTAACACGCTGTCTAGGGACTATCCTGGTTTCTAACACGCTGTCTAGGGACTATCCTGGTTTCTAACATGCTGTCTAGGGACTATGCTGTCTAGGGACTATCCTGGTTTCTAACACGATGTCTAGGGACTATCCTGGTTTCTAACATGCTGTCTAGGGACTATCCTGGTTTCTAACATGATGTCTAGGGACTATCCTGGTTTCTAACATGATGTCTAGGGACTATCCTGGTTTCTAACATGATGTCTAGGGACTATCCTGGTTTCTAACATGCTGTCTAGGGACTATCCTGGTTTCTAACATGATGTCTAGGGACTATCCTGGTTTCTAACATGCTGTCTAGGGACTATCCTGGTTTCTAACATGCTGTCTAGGGACTATCCTGGTTTATGCTTCTAGACATCCTGGTCTCGGGACTATGATGTCTAGGGACTATCCTGGTTTCTAACATGCTGTCTAGGGACTATCCTGGTTTCTAACATGCTGTCTAGGGACTATCCTGGTTTCTAACATGCTGTCTCGGGACTATCCTGGTTTCTATGTCTAGGGACTATGCTGTCTAGGGACTATCCTGGTTTTCTAACATATGATGTCTAGGGACTATCCTGGTTTCTAAACATGCTGTCTAGGGACTATCCTGGTTTCCTAACATGCTGTCTAGGGACTATCTAGTTTCTAACATGATGTCTAGGGACTATCCTGGTTTCTAACATGCTTCTAGGGACTATCCTGGTTTCTAACATGCTGTCTAGGGACTATCCTGGTTTCTAACATGCTGTCTAGGGACTATCCTGGTTTCTAACATGCTGTCTAGGGACTATCTGGTTTCTAACATGCTGTCTAGGGACTATCTATCTGGTTTCTAACATGCTGTCTAGGGACTCTCCTGGTTTCTGATGTCTAGGGACTATCCTTGTTTCTAACATGATGTCTGGGACTATCCTGGTTTCTAACATGCTGTCTAGGGACTATCCTGGCTGTCTAAAGGGACTATCCTGGTTTCTAACACGATGTCTAGGGACCTGGTTTCTAACATGCTGTCTAGGGACTATCTGGTTTCTAACATGCTGTCTAGGGACTATCCTGGTTTTAACATGCTGTCTAGGGACTATCCTGGTTTCTAACATGCTGTCTAGGGACTATCCTGGACTATCCTGGTTTTCTAACATGTCTGTCTCAGGACTATCCTGGTTTCTAACATGCTGTCTAGGGACTATCCTGGTTTCTAACATGATGTCTAGGGACTATCCTGGATTTCTAACATGTCTCAGGTTTATGCTTTGTCATAGGGACTATCCTGGTTTCCTAACATGATGTCTAGGGACTATCCTGGTTTCTAACATGCTGTCTAGGTTTATCCTGGTTTCTAACATGCTGTCTAGGGACTATCCTGGTTTCCTAACATGCTGTCTAGGGACTATCTGGTTTCTAACATGCTGTCTAGGGACTATCCTGGTTTTCTAACATGCTGTCTAGGGACTATCTGGTTTCTAACATGCTGTCCAGGGACTATCCTGGTTTCTAACATGCTGTCTAGGGACTATCCTGGTTTCTAACATGCTGTCTAGGGACTATGCTGTCTAGGACTATCCTGGTTTCTATTACGCTGTCTAGGGACTCTCCTGGTTTCTAACACGATGTCTAGGGACTATCCTTGTTTCCAACATGCTGTCTAGGGACTATGATGTCTAGGGACTATCCTGGTTTCTAACATGTGCTGTCTCGGGACTATCCTGGTTTCTTAACATGCTGTCTAGGGACTATCCCTGGTTTCTAACGATGTCTAGGGACTATCCTGGTTTCTAACATGCTGTCTCTGGGACTATCCTGGTTTCTAACACGATGTCTAAGGACTATCTGGTTTTCTAACATGCTGTCTAGGGACTATCCTGGTTTCCTAACATGCTGTCTAGGGACTATCCTGGTTTCTAACATGCTGTCTA
>NW_027002240.1:0-6603 GCF_036934945.1 Oncorhynchus masou masou
CCCTGCTACTACCACTCTACACTGCTACGCTAGCCCTGTCATCTCCCTGCTAATACCACTTTGCACTGCTACGCTAGCCCTGTCATCTCCCCCTGCTAATACCACTCTACACCTGCCACGCTAGCCCTGTCATCTCCCCTGCTAATACCACTCTACACTGCTACGCTAGCCCTGTCATCTCCCCTGCTAATACCACTCTACACTGCTACGCTAGCCCTGTCATCTCCCCTGCTAATACCACTCTACACTGCTACGCTAGCCCTGTCATCTCCCCTGCTAATACCACTCTACACTGCTACGCTAGCCCTGTCATCTCCCCCTGCTAATACCACTCTACACTGCTACGCTAGCCCTGTCATCTCCCCTGCTAATACCACTCTACACTGCTACGCTAGCCCTGTCATCTCCCCCTGCTAATACCACTCTACACTGCTACGCTAGCCCTGTCATCTCCCCCTGCTAATACCACTCTACACTGCTACGCTAGCCCTGTCATCTCCCCCTGCTAATACCACTCTACACTGCTACGCTAGCCCTGTCATCTCCCCTGCTGCTACCACTCTACACTGCTACGCTAGCCCTGTCATCTCCCACTGCTACTACCACTCTACACTGCTACGCTAGCCCTGTCATCTCCCCTGCTAATACCACTCTACACTGCTACGCTAGCCCTGTCATCTCCCCCTGCTAATACCACTCTACACTGCTACGCTAGCCCTGTCATCTCCCCTGCTGCTACCACTCTACACTGCTACGCTAGCCCTGTCATCTCCCCTGCTAATACCACTCTACACTGCTACGCTAGCCCTGTCATCTCCCCCTGCTAATACCACTCTACACTGCTACGCTAGCCCTGTCATCTCCCCTGCTACCACTCTACACTACGCTAGCCCTGTCATCTCCCCTGCTGTACCACTCTACACTGCTACGCTAGCCCTGTCATCTCCCCTGCTAATACCACTCTACACTGCTACGCTAGCCCTGTCATCTCCCCTGCTAATACCACTCTACACTGCTACGCTAGCCCTGTCATCTCCCCTGCTAATACCACTCTACACTGCTACGCTAGCCCTGTCATCTCCCCTGCTGCTACCACTCTACACTGCTACGCTAGCCCTGTCATCTCCCCCTGCTAATACAACTCTACACTGCTACGTTAGCCCACTACGACCACTCTACACTGCTACGCTAGCCCTGTCATCTCCCCTGCTGCTACCACTCTACACTGCTACGCTAGCCCTGTCATCTCCCCTGCTGCTACCACTCTACACTGCTACGCTAGCCCTGTCATCTCCCCCTGCTAATACCACTCTACACTGCTACGCTAGCCCTGTCATCTCCCACTGCTACTACCACTCTACACTGCTACGCTAGCCCTGTCATCTCCCCTGCTAATACCACTCTACACTGCTACGCTAGCCCTGTCATCTCCCACTGCTACTACCACTCTACACTGCTACGCTAGCCCTGTCATCTCCCCTGCTAATACCACTCTACACTGCTACGCTAGCCCTGTCATCTCCCCCTGCTGCTACCACTCTACACTGCTACGCTAGCCCTGTCATCTCCCCTGCTGCTACCACTCTACACTGCTACGCTAGCCCTGTCATCTACCCTGCTGCTACCACTCTACACTGCTACGCTAGCCCTGTCATCTCCCCTGCTACTACCACTCTACACTGCTACGCTAGCCCTGTCATCTCCCCTGCTGCTACCACTCTACACTGCTACGTTAGCCCACTACTACCACTCTACACTGCTACGCTAGCCCTGTCATCTCCCACTGCTACTACCACTCTACACTGCTACGCTAGCCCTGTCATCTCCCACTGCTACTACCACTCTACACTGCTACGCTAGCCCTGTCATCTCCCACTGCTACTACCACTCTACACTGCTACGCTAGCCCTGTCATTTCCCACTGCTACTACTACTCTACACTGCTACGCTAGCCCTGTCATCTCCCCTGCTACTACCACTCTACACTGCTACGCTAGCCCTGTCATCTCCCCTGCTACTACCACTCTACACTGCTACGCTAGCCCTGTCATCTCCCCTGCTACTACCACTCTACACTGCTACGCTAGCCCTGTCATCTCCCCTGCTACTACCACTCTACACTGCTACGCTAGCCCTGTCACCTCCCCCTGCTGCTACCAGAGAGAAAGAGAGAGAGAGAAAGAGAGAGAGCGAGCCAGAGAGAGAAAGCGAGAGAAGGCGAGAGAGACTTGTTTTGTGGAACGAACGGATCACGCTATTTTGAATGGGGAGGAATGCAAATGTGATGACACGGCTGAGTCGAGGAAGGAGGGAGAGAGAAGGAGGGAGGAAGGAGGGAGAGAGAAGGAGGGAGGAAGGAGGGAGAGAGGAAGGAAGGAGGAGACGTGGAGTGAGGAAGGAGGGGATGAAGAGAAGTGGAGAGAGGAAGGAGAGAGGAAGGAAGGAGAGAGGAGGGAGGAAAGAGGGAGGAAGGAGGGAGGAAGGAAGAGACATGGAGAGAGGAAGGAGGGAGAGACGTGGAGAGAGGAAGGAGAGAGGAAGGAGGGAGGAAGAGATGTGGAGAGAGGAAGGAGGGAGAGACATGGAGAGAGGAAGGAGGGAGGAAGGAGAGAGGAAGGAGGGAGGAAAGAGGGAGGAAGAAACGTGGAGAGAGGAAGGAGGGAGAGACGTGGAGAGAGGAAGGAGGGAGGAAGAGACGTGGGAGAGAGGAAGGAGGGAGAGACGTGGAGAGAGGAAGGAGAGAGGAAGGAGGGAGGAAGAGACGTGGAGAGAGGAAGGAGGGAGAGACGTGGAGAGAGGAAGGAGGGAGGAAGAGACGTGGAGAGAGGAAGGAGTGTTTTTGATTGACAGAGAGAAACAAGCTGAGATGGTGCTTCTTCTTTCTCTCCTGCCCTTGTTCATTTCCTTCATTCATCTCTCCTCCATGCTGAGGCAGGCAAGGCCACAGAGTTACTGAAGCATAGCACTGTATCTCTCTCTCCCACACACACACACACACACACACACACACACACACACACACACACACACACACACACACACACACACACACACACACACACACACACACACACACACACACACACACACACACACACACACACACACACACACACACACACCTGCATAGGATGCGAGTTGAGTGGAGTTGGAGTAAGGAGGGCGAGGAACGGAGCGTACGTAATTTGCAGTACATGCTCTGCCAAACATTTTTCCATTTCTTCCATCGCGGTTCTTTTAATTAGGCCTGTTCTGTGGTACGTATTCAGCCTCACCAGAGATGTTGATAGGAGTTCCAACAAACAGGTCACGCAGCCTGTGTCACTGACGTCAAGACAACCAATAAAAACCCGTTCAGCAAGCGGCAGAGACATTCTGACTACTATGCAGGTTATTGTAAAAAACAAACAAATAGAGGAGTCTTAGTTTGTAACTGTGCTAGAGTTGTAAAACTGTAAAAATGTCACAGAACCAGTTCCGACCAGTTCCGACCAGTCACGACCAGTTCCGACCAGTTCCGACCAGTCACGACCAGTTCCGACCATTTCCGACCAGTCACGACCAGTTCCGACCAGTCACGACGAGTTCCGACCAGTCACGACCATTTCCGACCAGTCACGACCAGTCACGACCAGTTCCGACCAGTTCCGACCAGTCACGACCAGTCACGACCAGTTCGACCAGTCACGACCAGTTCCGACCAGTCCGACCAGTCATCAGTTCCGACCAGTCACGACCAGTCCGACGACGACCAGTCACGACCAGTCACGACCAGTTCCGACCAGTCATGATCCGTTACGACCAGTCACGACCAGTTCCGACCAGTTCCGACCAGTCACGACCAGTCATGATCAGTTACGACCAGTCACGACCAGTCATGATCAGTTACGACCAGTTCCGATCAGTCACAACCATTTCCGACCAGTCACGACCAGTCACGACCAGTTCCGACCAGTCACGACCAGTCACGACCAGTCACGACCAGTTACGACCAGTCACGACCATTTCCGACCAGTCACGACCAGTCCCGACTATCAGATCTTCCATATCCTAGAGAAATAAACAATGGGTTTTTATCACAGCAGTCTCATATCGTCAGGCTGGTTCAGTAGCCAACGACATGTTGATGAAATGTTGATAGCCTGCTTCAAAACCAAATGGTACATAGTCACTAAAGTAGATGGGGGGGCGGTTTGTTACATTATATTTTTTAAACAAAATCTAAAAATAAATGGAGGGAATTTGGAGCAGCAGCTTTGTCTTCCTGTGAGCGCTGAGCGATTTGTAACGGAGCTTAAGAGGTAAAGACAGCTCCATGATCGACGAGTGGGATTTACACCTGCTCAAACACACGCACACACACACGCACGCACACACACCACGCACGCACACACACACACACACACGCACGCACACACACACACACACACACACACACACACACACACACACACACACACACACACACACGCACGTGCACGTACACACACACACGCCTAATGAAGGGTAAAACATTGATCGTAGTGGGACTGTTGGTTCTAGTAGTGATCCCAGGTTAAAACCACTGACCCTGGTAATGATCGTAGTGGGACTGTACTAGGTTAAGTACACTGAGTGTACAAAACATTAAGAACACCTGCTCTTTCCCTGACATAGACTGACCGGGTGTCACGTCTTCCGCCGTAGTCGGTCCCTCTCCTTATTTGGGCGCTGATCCATTTTCCATTGGTTTTGTCTTGTTTACCATCACACCTGGTTCCAATCCCATCAATTACATGTTGTTGCAAGTTCAAATCCCCGAGCTGACAAGGTACACATCTGTCGTTCTGCCCCTGAAGAAGGCAGTTAACCCACTGTTCCCAGGCCGTCATTGAAAATAAGAATTTGTTCTTAACTGACTTGACTAGTTAAACAAAAGGTAAAATAAATAAAAAAATGTAACCCTCTGTTTCCCCTCATGTCCTGGTCGGTGATTGGTTGTTGTTGTATTGATGCGCCGGGTTTTGCCCCCTCTTATTTTAATTTGTATACTTTGGTTTTCTGAGTTTTTGTATATTCATTAAACAGCTCCGTTTTATACCAAGTTCACTCTCCTGCGCCTGACATCGCTGCCCCCATTAAACCAGGCTAAAGCTAGTGATCCCTTATTGATGTCACTTTGTTAAATCCGCTTTTTTAAGTGTCCAGAGCTGGGATTTAATCCACAATCTACAGAACAGGAAGTCACTGCTGAGAACACTGCCCTCCACACACAATAGTAGTTAGAGTGTTGGGCACAGTAATCAAAAGGTTATTCATGTCTGAATTTAATTAACCCTATCCCAAACCTTAACCCTGGAAATAACCAATCAGAATTAATATCTGAATTTAATTAACCCTATCCCAAACCTTAACCAATCAGAATTAATATCTGAATTTAATTAACCCTATCCCAAACCTTAACCAATCAGAATTCATATCTGAATTTAATTAACCCTATCCCAAACCTTAACCAATCAGAATTCATATCTGAATTTAATTAACCCTATCCCAAACCTTAACCAATCAGAATTCATATCTGAATTTAATTAACACTATCCCAAACCTTAACCAATCAGAATTCATATCTGAATTTAATTAACACTATCCCATACCTTAACCAATCAGCATTAATCCTATCCCAAACCTTAATCCTGAACATAACCAATCAGAATTTATATCTGCATTTAATTGATCCTATCCTAAACCTTAATCCTGAAAATAACCAATCAGCATTACTCCTATCCTAAACCTTAACCAATAACCAATCAGCATTAATCCTATCCTAAACCTTAACCAATAGCCAATCAGCATTAATCCTATCCTAAACCCTAACCCTGAACATAACCAATCAGCATTAATCCTATCCTAAACCTGAGACTGTGATATCCTGTTGACTGCTCTAGTAATACCTTAGTATCCTAAGGTGAGTTAACATGGCTTCCTCTTCCATAATGGCATTCTCTAGCCAATGACTTTACATTTAGTGGCTAGCAGGCAAGCAAGCACAAAGAGAGAGAGAGAGAGAGAGAGGAGAGAGAGAGGAGAGAGAGACAGAGAGGAGAGAGACAGAGAGAGAGAGACAGAGAGGAGAGAGACACAGAGAGAGAGAGAGAGGAGAGAGAGAGAATGTATAAATGAGATGCTATACGGGGGCAACAAGGGTGTCGAGACAACGAACAAAACAAACGCGTGTTCACGCAACTTAATTCCCTGAGTACAAACCAAAGGTCCCCTCTTGTTTAAAGATATTCATGAATCTGCAAATCCTTAGGGTTACAGACTTAGAGCTGTTCGTTTTCATCTCCCTGCATTAATGCAACATGGGTAAATCGGTTTTGGTGGCAGAGAGAGAGAGAGGGTGAGAGACAGAGAGAGGGTGAGAGAGAAAGCGAGAGAGAGCGAGTGAGTGCGAGAGAGAGGGAGAGAGAGAGAGAGAGGGTGTGTGAGAGAGAGAGAGAGAGAGAGAGAGAGAGAGAGAGAGAGAGCATGAGGTGTGGTGAGAGAGAGAGAGAGAGAGAGAGAGAGAGAAGAGGGTGGAGGTGAGAGAGAGAGAGAGAGAGAGAGAGAGAATGAGGGTGTGAG
>NW_027002241.1:0-6602 GCF_036934945.1 Oncorhynchus masou masou
GTGTCTAACACCCGACTACGTTACGATAACGTGTCTGTACCGACTGCCGTTGCGATAGCGTGTCTAACACCGACTCGTTCGATCGCGTGTCTAACACCCGACTTCGTTGCGATAACGTGTCTAACACCGACTCGTTGCGATAGCGTGTCTAACACCGACTTTCGTTACGATAGCGTGTCTAACACCAGACTTCGTTACGATAAGCGTGTCTAACACCGACTTCGTTGCGATCGCGTGTCTAACACCCGACTCGTTACGATAACGCGTGTCTAACACCCGACTTCGTTACATGCGATGTTACGATGCGTGTCTAACACCGACTTCGTTACGATAGCGTGTCTAACACCGACTCGTTACGATAGCGTGTCTAACACCGACTCGCTACGATAACGTGTCTAACACCGACTCGTTACGATAGCGTGTCTAACACCGACTCGTTACGATAGCGTGTCTAACACCCGACTTCGTTACGATAGCGTGTCTAACACCGACTCGTTCACGATAGCGTGTCTAACACCGACTTCGTTCACGATAACGTGTCTAACACCCGACTTCGATTCACGATAACGTGTCTAACACCGACTTCGTTACAATAACTGAAGTAGTTACTGATAACATATTTGAAAAATGTCATGTCGACTAATAATTGACTGAGCAAAATGGGATCATCATACAATGCCCCCCCGTCTTCCTGCTTAGACATCAGCGATGGAATAAAAATCTGCCAAGACTGCGACATTTGCCTCTTCCTAATTTGCACCCTCCCTTGAGCTTTGCCCACATGGAGAAAAGCCACAAGCGTCAGTCTCAGAAGATTTGAATGCTGTTGTTGATTTCTGTATGCAGGAATTTCCCCGCTTTGTATGATGTTGTCATATTGACGAGTCCACCTTTACAAATACTGTAACTCTCTTCAGAACAGAAACCTTTGTCCAGAGGAGGTTCCTTGCGAGACTCTTCTCTAAAAGGGCGGCACCTAGAACATATAGAGAACAAATGAACAAGTATCTTGGTTCAACTTTGACAGTTACAAGTCAAGCTACCGGACGCCTGATGGTTCAACTTTGACAGTTACAAGTCAAGCTACCGGACGCCTGGTGGTTCAACTTTGACAGTTACAAGTCAAGCTACCGGACGCCTGGTGGTTAAACTTTGACAGTTACAAGTCAAGCTACCGGACGCCTGGTGGTTCAACTTTGACAGTTACAAGTCAAGCTACCGGACGCCTGGTGGTTCAACTTTGACAGTTACAAGTCAAGCTACCGGATGCCTGGTGGTAATCTGGAACCAGTTTAGAGCCATATGCGTAATCAAAACACACTCAGGTACATGTGCAGCTTGTAATGACTCTTTGTTAACCAAAAAGTGTCTGTCACGTGTGAGACGAATACAACGATAAATCCTTAACATCTTGTGAGAGGAAACATTTGGAACCACAACTTTTTAATGGTTGAGTGTGGGTGAGCGTCTATGACAAATGCCTTCCCAGGAAAACAGTAAGCAAAATGAATTCGCCATATTGTATTTTACATCAACCCCAGTGTTGTTGGCTTCTAGTATCTAATAACAAGCTGGAGCATCCCCAGAGAACACTCGTGTGCTGACTATCGGCAAATTAACTGGAAGCTATACAACTAAATAGAGTCGCTGGGAGTTATACGAGTTTGCGACTATTTATTTCTATAGCTTTACGGCTTTTAGTATCTACACATGCCATCAGAAATGACCTTGATAAGTGGCCTTGTGGAGGTCTTGTCTCTCTGAAAGGGGAGCCCGGGCTGGAGAAGGAAGTGCTGGACTCTTGTCTCAGCTCTCAGCCACCACAGGAAACATCATTGTGGGGAAAACAGCACAAACATCAGAGTCAGTGAAACAGCACACAAAATGTTGTCTTCTTCTGCTCCTTTGGTTTGAACTAAATCTAGCACGTGAGGGCCGAATTCTAACTTTCGATCTGTACGTGTCAAGTTTTGGCGCACAGATCTCAAGTTTAGATTCCAGCCTAAAAGTCGCTGAACACCAAAGTATTCTTAGCTTAGGTTTGGTGAATTAGCTTTAAAAGAACGCATTTCAGTTCATTGTTGACACTTTATGGGGCCTGAACATTGGCATTTGTATGTAGGAAGACATTTTATGGAAAAGGCATACATACTGCATTAGCTACTCATTTAGGCTGTTTTATTTCTGTTTTGGTCCTATAAGATCATCATTATATATGTATAACACCAAATAAAGTAGAGGCAATTACCGATCATAACAAGCAGACTCAAAGCTCAGTGCAGGAATATCCCTGTATCAAAAGACACCATGGTCATACAAAACATGAAAACCAATGACAGATAACAGAGGGAAACAAAACACCTACATAGCCTTATTATTATTATTATTTTTTAGAGAACACACCTAGAAACAATTAACACATGCTTTTGTGTACATAGCAAGACTGCTATCCTCACAGTTTCTAACATCGTAACACCGTAAAGGGAGCGCAGGAAAAGAAAGGTATTCATTACACAGTAGAGCAAATAAAATGTAGCTTTTGCATTAAGAGAAGTACACTGAAGGTGACAGCTTGTTGGATAAAGCCCCCCCCTCCTCAATTTTCTCTCTACAATTTAGATGCATGACCGATTTGGATTTTTAAATCCAGCTTTGCCATAGTGATTTGAATTATGCTTAAGGAATATATAGTTGTCTTATAGAAACCATATTTCTTGACATAACCATGTCTACAGGGACATCTGGCTAAAACCATGTGTAATATAAAAATAAAATAAAACATGAGGTAATAACCAGTTGGAGTTGATGAGTTTAGTTTTTTAGGAGGGGGAGATAGCTTACCTTCAATGTACTGTAAGTGGTATACAACCTGCTTTAAACATGAGGGGCCATCCCTGCAGGTGTGCTCAAGTAGAACCCAAGGACCCCCAACCGTTTGGGTTTCGGCACTGACAGACCTACAGGCAGCAGCAGAACGGGCATGCGGACCAGGGCCTGCACAGACACCAGGATGTGGGGACAGGGTGGATGGGGGCTTTCAATACCTGGGGGAGACGCGGATATAGACATCATTTATGCTGGCCCTGCACCACATCACAGGTAACAGTAAGTCAAAGGAGCTGACAAGGTTGCAGGAGTTTAGTCAACCCACTGTACAAACATCCCACTCAAAAGGGTAAGGGTACTGGGTTACCCTCCCTGCTTGTCATTGCCTTGGCAACTCATGAATGACCGTTAACTCAAAAACCCTTCCCAACAATCTGAATTCACATTTGACTAACCCAATCAGAATTCACATTTGACTAACCCAATCAGAATTCACATTTGACTAACCCAATCAGAATTCACATTTGACTAACCCAATCAGAATTCACATTTGACTAACCCAATCAGAATTCACATTTGACTAACCCTCCCCAATAATCAGAATTTACATTTTACTTAACCCAATCAGAATTCACATTGTTTTTTTTTACAGCAAAAAATATCATCCACCTTCAGTCACCTGCAAGGGGCCAATCAAAAAACGGAAGATCTGATTGGATGAAAGTCCAACTCGAGTGGCTTACTGTCCAGGGCTTATAATGAGACAGAACTATCTGACTTGCAGGTAGGCTGAAACTGAACATATGCTATGCAGCAGGCATTCTGCTTGGAGCCCTACTACGGTTATTTACACAATCCAGAAGATCGATGAAAAACGGGAGTGTGTGTGTGTGTGTGTGTGTCAAACAGGGGAAGATAGATAATACTACTTCCTCTCCATCAGCAGTGCCAGATGGGATGGGGGTCCAACCATAGTCAAACTAAGGACTCAGTACTGGTTGCAGCAATCAATGCATGACTGAGTGGATACAGTACGAAGTGGTCAGAAGATCTTCTCCTGGATGTAGGGGTGCTGCAGGGCCTGGTTGATGCTGATCCTCTTGGCCGGGTCCAGCATAAGTGTCTGGTCCAGCAGGTCCTTGAGCTGGGCCACCTTTTGCGTTGGTCCTCGGGCAGACGCTGGCAGCCCACCATGTCAGCCAGCAGCTCCTTGGTGGGGTTGATGGTGCTCATCACTGTCACCTTCTCCTGTGAATGGGTGGGACAGAAGAAGAACAAGTGGGGGAGGGGAGAGCGATGGAGGGAGGGCAGGAGGTAGAGTGAGAGAGAGAAAGAGTTGGGATGAGAAGCAGAACAGATAAGTGGCGTGGAGTTGGATGGGGCGGAGCAAGAGATCAGAGTTCGAAAAAGACCCAGAGAGGAAAACAAAACGGTTTTAAAAGGAGAGAAAGAGAGGAAAACAAAAACAGTTTTAAAAGAAGAAATGAGTGAAGAAAACAAAGATGGTAGAGAGGAAATTAGCAGAGATATGGAAGGGGGGTTGGAATAGGAGGAAATGGAGAATGAAAAGAGGGGAGAGAAAGAGGGAGAAAAAGAGAGGGAGAAAGAGGGGGTGGGGTGGAAAAGGAGTAAGGGCAGAAGGCAAGAGCAATGACACCATAGAGATGAGATGGACATATACCGATACATCACATCATTTGGGGTTCGTTTGACTTTTTGCAGATCACAAGGTTTTCGAGTCATCCTCAGAAAAGTAGGGTCCTTAAAAATAGACACATGGCTTAGCTTACTATCCTCCATTAACATTCCCACTGAGACAATATGAGAGAAAACAACAACCTCCTACCCTTTCAGTAACTCTGTCTACTTCGGTGTACAGGAAGTTGAGGTTCTGGTCAAAGTGCTGGTCCTTGAACACGCCTTTCCTGATCATCTGTGCAGGATAGAAAGAAAATAGTTAGGGGTCAATTCCATTTCAAATGATTCCATTCAGGAACAAACCAGAAACTCAGAATTTAGATTCTTCAGATTTTAAAAAAGTTTGGAATTTCAATAACACTTCTGAATAAATGGTTTTTCTGCTGTACAATGTCCCGTAGCAGGGTGAAGGGAGAGTTTCTGTGATTGGTGGATTTTGGTCTGACCTTGTTGGGCATCTTGCCCTTGAGGTCCATGGCGAAAGCTTAATCATGTGGTTGTTGGTTTTCCCCGGGAAAAGGATCTTGCCCGTGTACAGCTCATACAGAGTGCAGCCAACGGACCACATGTCAATGGCGTGGTCGTAAAGCTTCCCGATGACTGCAAGGACAGATAAAGGCTTTAGGAGACTTGGGTCAAACTATGGAAAATTAGTATGTTTGATGAGCGTTGTGTTCATAAGGGCACACCGTTTTCAAAAGATTCAAAATGTTTTATAATGGGGATGGCCCCTATTTTACACAGTTTTTCATTCCGTTTGGCGAGTACTAAACACGACAGTTGAATATTTTCCTTCTAGTTAAGACCTACAGCAGTGTTCTCCAACTGGTCGCGGAGAGCTGCTGCACTAATTCAACCAATCAAGGACTTGATGAGCAGGTGATCAGTTTAATATAACTGGGCTGGAGAAAAGCCTGAACCTAGTAGCTCTCCGGGTCAAGGCTCGTGACAGGATAAGAAAAAACAAAAGAACAGGAGGAGAAGAACACAAAAGAGAAGAGTAGGAAAAGACAAGAAGAGAGGAGTCTCACTAATCTCCGGCGCCCTGTAGAACCGGCTAACCAGGTAGGGAGTGATGTCATTCTCTGCCACGTGCGACGCTGAACCAAAGTCGCAGAGCTTGAGGATGGTTTTCGACTCGTTCACCTGTTGAAAACAAATCAATTAAAAAAAAATATATATATATGCCACTTGACCTATATAAAAACTCCAACCAACAGGTTTAAAACAGCGAACAGCACATTGTTCACACTGGGTGGGTTCAATTAGCTCTGTCAAACAGCACATTGTTCACACTGGGTGGGTTCAATTAGCTCTGTCAAACAGCACATTGTTCACACTGGGTGGGTTCAATTAGCTCTGTCAAACAGCACATTGTTCACACTGGGTGGGTTCAATTAGCTCTGTCAAACAGCACATTGTTCACACTGGGTGGGTTCAATTAGCTCTGTCAAACAGCACATTGTTCACACTGGGTGGGTTCAATTAGCTCTGTCAAACAGCACATTGTTCACACCGGGTGGGTTCAATTAGCTCTGTCAAACAGCACATTGTTCACACCGGGTGGGTTCAATTAGCTCTGTCAAACAGCACATTGTTCACACTGGGTGGGTTCAATTAGCTCTGTCAAACAGCACATTGTTCACACTGGGTGGGTTCAATTAGCTCTGTCAAACAGCACATTGTTCACACTGGGTGGGTTCAATTAGCTCTGTCAAACAGCACATTGTTCACACCGGGTGGGTTCAATTAGCTCTGTCAAACAGCACATTGTTCACACCGGGTGGGTTCAATTAGCTCTGTCAAACAGCACATTGTTCACACTGGGTGGGTTCAATTAGCTCTGTCAAACAGCACATTGTTCACACTGGGTGGGTTCAATTAGACTGAACTGAGTTCCACTCCCGTAATGTGACCGGGAGAAACTGGTAAGGGTAGAGTGCCCTGATCAAAACTGACAGTTATCTCCGCATAGCGGGTCATAATACCAACAAGGCATCATATCATGATGGATTGTTTGGAAATATACAACCTGCTATAAAAACATTTATTCTCCATTAAATGTTTGTTAAAATCTT
>NW_027002242.1:0-6598 GCF_036934945.1 Oncorhynchus masou masou
TCTTCATGTGTCTGGCTATTTAAGTCGGTAGGCCGTCTGCTCTTCGTGTGTTTGGCTATTTAGTCGGTAGGCCGCCTGCTCTTCATGTGTCTGGCTATTTAAGTCGGTAGGCCGTCTGCTCTTCATGTGTTTGGCTATTTAAGTCGGTAGGCCGTCTGCTCTTCATGTGTTTGGCTATTTAAGTCGGTAGGCCGTCTGCTCTTCATGTGTTTGGCTATTTAGTCGGTAGGCCGTTTCTGCTCTTCATGTGTTTGGCTATTTAAGTCGGTAGGCCGCCTGCTCTTCATGTGTTTGGCTATTTAAGTCGGTAGGCCGCCTGCTCTTCATGTGTTTGGCTATTTAAGTCGGTAGGCCGTCTGCTCTTCATGTGTTTGGCTATTTAAGTTCGGTAGGCCGTCTGCTCTTCATGTGTTTGGCTATTTAAGTCGGTAGGCTGTCTGCTCTTCATGTGATTGGCTATTTAAGTCGGTAGGCCACCTGCTCTTCATGTGTTTGGCTATTTAAGTCGGTAGGCCACCTGCTCTTCATGTGTTTGGCTATTTAAGTTGGTAGGCCGTCTGCTCTTTGTGTGTTTGGCTATTTAAGTCGGTAGGCCGTCTGCTCTTCGTGTGTTTGGCTATTTATGTTGGGAGGCCGTCTGCTCTTCGTGTGTTTGGCAATTTAAGTCGGTAGGCCATCTGCTCTTCATGTGTCTGGCTATTTAAGTCGGTAGGCCACCTGCTCTTCATGTGTTTGGCTATTTAAGTCGGTAGGCCGCCTGCTCTTCATGTGTTTGGCTATTTAAGTCGGTAGGCCACCTGCTCTTCATGTGTCTGGCTATTTAAGTCGGTAGGCCGTCTGCTCTTCATGTGTTTGGCTATTTAAGTCGGTAGGCCGTCTGCTCTTCATGTGTTTGGCTATTTAAGTCGGTAGGCCGTCTGCTCTTCATGTGTTTGGCTATTTAAGTCGGTAGGCCAGTCTGCTCTTCGTGTGTTTGGCTATTTAAGTCGGTAGGCCGTCTGCTCTTCATGTGTTTGGCTATTTAAGTCGGTAGGCCGCCTGCTCTTCATGTGTTTGGCTATTTAAGTCGGTAGGCCGTCTGCTCTTCATGTGTTTGGCTATTTAAGTCGGTAGGCCGTCTGCTCTTCATGTGTTTGGCTATTTAAGTCGGTAGGCCGTCTGCTCTTCATGTGTTTGGCTATTTAAGTCGGTAGGCCGTCTGCTCTTCATGTGTTTGGCTATTTAAGTCGGTAGGCCAGTCTGCTCTTCATGTGTTTGGCTATTTAAGTCGGTAGGCCGTCTGCTCTTCATGTGTTTGGCTATTTAAGTCGGTAGGCCGTCTGCTCTTCATGTGTTTGGCTATTTAAGTCGGTAGGCCGTCTGCTCTTCATGTGTTTGGCTATTTAAGTCGGTAGGCCGCCTGCTCTTCATGTGTTTGGCTATTTAAGTCGGTAGGCCATCTGCTCTTCATGTGTTTGGCTATTTAAGTTGGTAGGCCGTCTGCTCTTTGTGTGTTTGGCTATTTAAGTCGGTAGGCCGTCTGCTCTTCGTGTGTTTGGCTATTTATGTCGGGAGGCCGTCTGCTCTTCGTGTGTTTGGCTATTTAAGTCGGTAGGCCGTCTGCTCTTCATGTGTTTGGCTATTTAAGTCGGTAGGCCACCTGCTCTTCATGTGTTTGGCTATTTAAGTCGGTAGGCCGCCTGCTCTTCATGTGTTTGGCTATTTAAGTCGGTAGGCCACCTGCTCTTCATGTGTTTGGCTATTTAAGTCGGTAGGCCGTCTGCTCTTCGTGTGTTTGGCTATTTAAGTCGGTAGGCCGTCTGCTCTTCATGTGTTTGGCTATTTAAGTCGGTAGGCCGTCTGCTCTTCATGTGTTTGGCTATTTAAGTCGGTAGGCCGCCTGCTCTTCATGTGTTTGGCTATTTAAGTCGGTAGGCCGCCTGCTCTTCATGTGTTTGGCTATTTAAGTCGGTAGGCCGCCTGCTCTTCATGTGTTTGGCTATTTAAGTCGGTAGACCGCCTGCTCTTCATGTGTTTGGCTATTTAAGTCGGTAGGCCGTCTGCTCTTCATGTGTTTGGCTATTTAAGTCGGTAGGCCGTCTGCTCTTCATGTGTTTGGCTATTTAAGTCGGTAGGCCGCCTGCTCTTCATGTGTTTGGCTATTTAAGTCGGTAGGCCGCTGCTCTTCATGTGTTTGGCTTAAGTCGGTAGGCCGTCTGCTCTTCATGTGTTTGGCTATTTAAGTCGGTAGGCCACCTGCTCTTCATGTGTTTGGCTATTTAAGTCGGTAGGCCGTCTGCTCTTCATGTGTTTGGCTATTTAAGTCGGTAGGCCACCTGCTCTTCGTGTGTTTGGCTATTTAAGTCGGTAGGCCGTCTGCTCTTCATGTGTTTGGCTATTTAAGTCGGTAGGCCGTCTGCTCTTCATGTGTTTGGCTATTTAAGTCGGTAGGCCGTCTGCTCTTCATGTGTTTGGCTATTTAAGTCGGTAGGCCGTCTGCTCTTCATGTGTTTGGCTATTTAAGTCGGTAGGCCGTCTGCTCTTCATGTGTTTGGCTATTTAAGTCGGTAGGCCACCTGCTCTTCATGTGTTTGGCTATTTAAGTCGGTAGGCCGCCTGCTCTTCATGTGTTTGGCTATTTAAGTCGGTAGGCCGTCTGCTCTTCATGTGTTTGGCTATTTAAGTCGGTAGGCCGTCTGCTCTTCATGTGTTTGGCTATTTAAGTCGGTAGGCCGTCTGCTCTTCATGTGATTGGCTATTTAAGTCGGTAGGCCACCTGCTCTTCATGTGTTTGGCTATTTAAGTCGGTAGGCCGTCTGCTCTTCATGTGTTTGGCTATTTAAGTCGGTAGGCCGTCTGCTCTTTCTGTGTTTGGCTATTTAAGTCGGTAGGCCGTCTGCTCTTCGTGTGTTTGGCTATTTATGTTGGGAGGCCGTCTGCTCTTCGTGTGTTTGGCTATTTAAGTCGGTAGGCCGTCTGCTCTTCATGTGTTTGGCTATTTAAGTCGGTAGGCCACCTGCTCTTCATGTGTTTGGCTATTTAAGTCGGTAGGCCGCCTGCTCTTCATGTGTTTGGCTATTTAAGTCGGTAGGCCACCTGCTCTTCATGTGTTTGGCTATTTAAGTCGGTAGGCCGTCTGCTCTTTGTGTGTTTGGCTATTTAAGTCGGTAGGCCGTCTGCTCTTCGTGTGTTTGGCTATTTAAGTCGGTAGGCCGTCTGCTCTTCATGTGTTTGGCTATTTAAGTCGGTAGGCCGCCTGCTCTTCATGTGTTTGGCTATTTAAGTCGGTAGGCCGTCTGCTCTTCATGTGTTTGGCTATTTAAGTCGGTAGGCCGCCTGCTCTTCATGTGTTTGGCTATTTAAGTCGGTAGGCCGCCTGCTCTTCATGTGTTTGGCTATTTAAGTCGGTAGGCCGCCTGCTCTTCATGTGTTTGGCTATTTAAGTCGGTAGGCCGCCTGCTCTTCATGTGTTTGGCTATTTAAGTCGGTAGGCCGTCTGCTCTTCATGTGTTTGGCTATTTAAGTCGGTAGGCCGTCTGCTCTTCATGTGTTTGGCTATTTAAGTCGGTAGGCCGTCTGCTCTTCATGTGTTTGGCTATTTAAGTCGGTAGGCCGTCTGCTCTTCATGTGTTTGGCTATTTAAGTCGGTAGGCCACCTGCTCTTCATGTGTTTGGCTATTTAAGTCGGTAGGCCGCCTGCTCTTCATGTGTTTGGCTATTTAAGTCGGTAGGCCACCTGCTCTTCATGTGTTTGGCTATTTAAGTCGGTAGGCCGTCTGCTCTTCATGTGTTTGGCTATTTAAGTCGGTAGGCCGTCTGCTCTTCATGTGTTTGGCTATTTAAGTCGGTAGGCCGTCTGCTCTTTATGTGTTTGGCTATTTAAGTCGGTAGGCCGTCTGCTCTTCATGTGTTTGGCTATTTAAGTCGGTAGGCCGTCTGCTCTTCATGTGTTTGGCTATTTAAGTCGGTAGGCCACCTGCTCTTCATGTGTTTGGCTATTTAAGTCGGTAGGCCGCCTGCTCTTCATGTGTTTGGCTATTTAAGTCGGTAGGCCACCTGCTCTTCATGTGTTTGGCTATTTAAGTCGGTAGGCCGTCTGCTCTTCATGTGTTTGGCTATTTAAGTCGGTAGGCCGTCTGCTCTTCATGTGTTTGGCTATTTAAGTCGGTAGGCCGTCTGCTCTTCATGTGTTTGGCTATTTAAGTCGGTAGGCCACCTGCTCTTCATGTGTTTGGCTATTTAAGTCGGTAGGCCACCTGCTCTTCATGTGTTTGGCTATTTAAGTCGGTAGGCCGTCTGCTCTTTGTGTGTTTGGCTATTTAAGTCGGTAGGCCGTCTGCTCTTCGTGTGTTTGGCTATTTAAGTCGGTAGGCCGCCTGCTCTTCATGTGTTTGGCTATTTAAGTCGGTAGGCCGCCTGCTCTTCATGTGTTTGGCTATTTAAGTCGGTAGGCCGTCTGCTCTTCGTGTGTTTGGCTATTTAAGTCGGTAGGCCGTCTGCTCTTCGTGTGTTTGGCTATTTAAGTCGGTAGGCCGTCTGCTCTTCATGTGTTTGGCTATTTAAGTCGGTAGGCCGTCTGCTCTTCGTGTGTTTGGCTATTTAAGTCGGTAGGCCGTCTGCTCTTCATGTGTTTGGCTATTTAAGTCGGTAGGCCACCTGCTCTTCATGTGTTTGGCTATTTAAGTCGGTAGGCCGTCTGCTCTTCATGTGTTTGGCTATTTAAGTCGGTAGGCCGTCTGCTCTTCATGTGTTTGGCTATTTAAGTCGGTAGGCCACCTGCTCTTCATGTGTTTGGCTATTTAAGTCGGTAGGCCACCTGCTCTTCATGTGTTTGGCTATTTAAGTCGGTAGGCCGTCTGCTCTTCATGTGTTTGGCTATTTAAGTCGGTAGGCCGTCTGCTCTTAATGTGTTTGGCTATTTAAGTCGGTAGGCCGTCTGCTCTTCATGTGTTTGGCTATTTAAGTCGGTAGGCCGTCTGCTCTTCATGTGTTTGGCTATTTAAGTCGGTAGGCCGTCTGCTCTTCATGTGTTTGGCTATTTAAGTCGGTAGGCCGTCTGCTCTTCGTGTGTTTGGCTATTTAAGTCGGTAGGCCACCTGCTCTTCATGTGTCTGGCTATTTAAGTCGGTAGGCCGTCTGCTCTTCATGTGTTTGGCTATTTAAGTCGGTAGGCCGTCTGCTCTTCATGTGTTTGGCTATTTAAGTCGGTAGGCCGTCTGCTCTTCATGTGTTTTGCTATTTAAGTCGGTAGGCCACCTGCTCTTCATGTGTTTGGCTATTTAAGTCGGTAGGCCACCTGCTCTTCATGTGTTTGGCTATTTAAGTCGGTAGGCCGTCTGCTCTTCGTGTGTTTGGCTATTTAAGTCGGTAGGCCGTCTGCTCTTCGTGTGTTTGGCTATTTAAGTCGGTAGGCCGTCTGCTCTTCATGTGTTTGGCTATTTAAGTCGGTAGGCCGTCTGCTCTTCGTGTGTTTGGCTATTTATGTTGGGAGGCCGTCTGCTCTTCGTGTGTTTGGCTATTTAAGTCGGTAGGCCGTCTGCTCTTCATGTGTTTGGCTATTTAAGTCGGTAGGCCACCTGCTCTTCATGTGTTTGGCTATTTAAGTCGGTAGGCCGTCTGCTCTTCATGTGTTTGGCTATTTAAGTCGGTAGGCCGCCTGCTCTTCATGTGTTTGGCTATTTAAGTCGGTAGGCTGTCTGCTCTTCATGTGTTTGGCTATTTAAGTCGGTAGGCCACCTGCTCTTCATGTGTTTGGCTATTTAAGTCGGTAGGCCACCTGCTCTTCATGTGTTTGGCTATTTAAGTCGGTAGGCCGTCTGCTCTTCGTGTGTTTGGCTATTTAAGTCGGTAGGCCGTCTGCTCTTCGTGTGTTTGGCTATTTAAGTCGGTGCAGGCCGGTGCTCTGCTCTTCGTGTGTTTGGCTATTTAAGTCGGTAGGCCGTCTGCTCTTCGTGTGTTTGGCTATTTATGTTGGGAGGCCGTCTGCTCTTCGTGTGTTTGGCTATTTAAGTCGGTAGGCCGTCTGCTCTTCATGTGTTTGGCTATTTAAGTCGGTAGGCCGTCTGCTCTTCATGTGTTTGGCTATTTAAGTCGGTAGGCCGCCTGCTCTTCATGTGTTTGGCTATTTAAGTCGGTAGGCCACCTGCTCTTCATGTGTTTGGCTATTTAAGTCGGTAGGCCGTCTGCTCTTTGTGTGTTTGGCTATTTAAGTCGGTAGGCCGTCTGCTCTTCGTGTGTTTGGCTATTTAAGTCGGTAGGCCGCCTGCTCTTCATGTGTTTGGCTATTTAAGTCGGTAGGCCGTCTGCTCTTCATGTGTTTGGCTATTTAAGTCGGTAGGCCGTCTGCTCTTCTTGTGTTTGGCTATTTAAGTCGGTAGGCCGTCTGCTCTTCATGTGTTTGGCTATTTAAGTCGGTAGGCCACCTGCTCTTCATGTGTTTGGCTATTTAAGTCGGTAGGCCGCCTGCTCTTCATGTGTTTGGCTATTTAAGTCGGTAGGCCGTCTGCTCTTCATGTGTTTGGCTATTTAAGTCGGTAGGCCGTCTGCTCTTCATGTGTTTGGCTATTTAAGTTGGTAGGCCGTCTGCTCTTCATGTGTTTGGCTATTTAAGTCGGTAGGC
>NW_027002243.1:0-6597 GCF_036934945.1 Oncorhynchus masou masou
GAACAGAAATTATTGGTTGTTTTTCCTTTAGATATGCTGTTTTCTAATAATGTGTGTGTGTGGTAAACAGGTGTGTTGTGTGTGTTTTTGGAGCAGCAGACTGATATCTCGGTGGTGTACGCCACTCTCCACATGGGCCCGGATGGGCTGCTCTCCTCCTCAGCGTGGTCGGAGGCTGCCTCCGTGTCTACGCCCACCAATCAGCAGTTCACTGAGCCAGAGCCTGAGGGCCACAACTGCTATGAGGTCAGATGTTACACACACACCTACAGTACACATACTATTGACTAGTAGCATTAAGATCCTTCCATTGACCCATTGTTTGTCATGTCATTGCACTGGTCACTGATGTTGAATGTTTGTTCTGTTGTTGTAGGGCTGGGAGGAGGACCTGCTGCCTGAGGAGAGGGAGGTTCCTCTGCTAAAGTGAGTTCCTCTAAATGTCTGTGTAGTCTGGGCTTGCCAGATGCTGAAGGATAGTGGTCACCGTGCTGTTATCCACATTGACCCTAATGGCTGACATGCTCCATTCCCTCCCTCCCACAGCCTCTACCTTACCACCAAGAGAGTGGAGGACATCGCCCTGAGGCTCGTCTCCCTGCGCCAGGCCTTCACTGTGAGTGGACTTCCTTTTTCCTTTTCTCTCTGTGTCTTCTCGTTCTGTCTGTCTCCAAGAGAAAGATGGGTGTCTCACTAACTCTTCCCTCTTCTCTAGACCCTGCTTGGTTCCACCCCGAGCAGGAACCATCTGTTTGTGGCAGGAAAGGTCCTAATGGGCGCACTGGTTCAAGCCCACCACATGGTAGCTCACTAACTCATTATTCATTCAAGGGAAAGAGAGCGTCCTCGATGGGAAATGTGTTCTGTTCACTAACGTCAATGCTCTTTGCTTTGTGATAGGACGAGGCCGAATTCATCCGTGCCTATAACGACTTTGTGGACTACCTGAGTGACCCCTCCAAGCAGATTGACATTGAGAGGGAGCTGGCTGAGGCAAAGGTGAGTTCATTAACTCTTTCAAGTCTCACTTTGAGTTCTTCCACATGCATATCTTTTATACATCACAGGAGCTGATCAATTTGAAATTGTTCCTATTTTCTCCAAATGTGTTTTCTTGTCCTAGATCCATCATGTTAACCTGATAGATGTCCTTTTTGAACTGGTGCTATTTGGGATGATGACAGCTCAGAAGTCCCTGATGGTGGTAAGTAGCATCTCACTGGTACATGTTTCGATGTCTCTCTATTTGTAATTTCACTTAAACCTCTCTCCTCTGTTTCCATTAGCACCCTGGTGGGTTCATGGAGCGTCTGTACGCTCTCCTGCACTCCTTCCTGCCCGTAGCTGCCAGCATTGAGCCAAAGGCCGAGAGATACCTGCTGCTGCTCAATGTAAGATTCAAGAGTTTACTTCCCTATTCCTAGTTTACTTCCTCTTTACTTTTTCATGAATAACAGGGTTTCAATGCCATTTTACGAGGAGTAACTCTCATTGTCTCTCTGCTCTTGATAAGCTAGTAACTTAGAGCCATTATCTATGTGTTGTGTGGTGTTCTCTTCAGGGCGGGCTGATGGCTCTGCTCGATGACATGTTTGGGCAGCAGCTGGCCTGGTACTTTAACCCAGTGTCTCTGGTCACTGAGCTCTCCAGCCTCCTGGAGTACCACCTGGAGAACCTCATGGCCAGCATGTAGTCCTACTGCAGAGATCTGAAAGGCCACATTTCTCTCTCTCTCTCTCTCTCTCTCTCTCAGGAATTGAGGACTTGAAGTGCTTCGCTGAAGCCTGATTAGTTAACACCCATTGAATTAATGTATTCTCTTGTTTTCTCTCCCCACAGGATTCTTGCGACACTTTGCCACCACACAGGGGTCTAGACACAAATGCACTACATTACTTTGCACTGAATTTTACATTTTTAAATAAAATAACTAGTAGTTCAAAAGCATTTGTCTCTGTCTTTTCATTTACTTGATTATTTCATCACTATTTCCTATTCCTGGAGTTATGAGGCTAATATTACACTATTACATTAACAATTATGCATTATTCTTTTCATATGGAAATGAAAAACAAAGTTTAGGTGATTTACGGGTACTACAGGCCCACACTTTATGGCTTTGAATTGTGATGTGTAATTCTGTACTATTTAAAAATATGTAGGCCTACATACACAGAGTTTACAAAACATTAAGAACACCTTCCTAACATTGAGTTGCACCCCGTTTCTCAGAACAGACTCAATTTGCCGGGACATGAACTCTACAAGGTGTCTACAGGGATGCTGGCCCATGTTCACTCCAATGATTCCCACAGTGGTGGACCATTCTTTATACACCTACTACCTTACATCGTTCAAAGGCACTTAAATATTTTGTCTTGCCCATTTACCCTCTGAATGGCACGCATACACAATCCATGTATCAATTGTCTCAATGCTTAAAAATATTTCTTTAACCTGTCTCCTTCCCTTCATCTACACTGATTGAAGTGGATTGAACAAGTGACATCAGTACGGGATCATAGCTTTCACCTGGATTTACCTGGTCAGTCTGTCATGGAAAGAGCGGGTATAGTATAAAGTCGACCACTAGAGGGCACAATTGCTTCAGTCTTGAATGTAACTTCTCACTATCTGTACTCTACATTAACAGTCTGCCATTGTAGACTCAGGTATCTTGGGTATTTTTGTTTCAATTTGCCATATTTCCCATTAATGTCTGAGCCATTTAGCATCTTTCCAACTGAAAATAATGTTAGCGTTCATGTGAGAGGGTGTAGTAGTGCATACTTTTATTTATTTTATTTATTTCACCTTTATTTAACCAGGTAGGCAAGTTGAGAACAAGTTCTCATTTACAATTGCGACCTGGCCAAGATAAAGCAAAGCAGTTCGACACATACAACGACACAGAGTTACACATGGAGCAAAACAAACATACAGTCAATAATACAGTATAAACAAGTCTATATACGATGTGAGCAATTGAGGTGAGATAAGGGAGGTAAAGGCAAAAAAAGGCCATGGTGGCAAAGTAAATACAATATAGCAAGTAAAACACTGGAATGGTAGATTTGCAATGGAAGAATGTGCAAAGTAGAAATAAAAATAATGGGGTGCAAAGGAGCAAAATAAATAAATAAATGAAATACAGTAGGGAAAGAGGTAGTTGTTTGGGCTAAAATATAGGTGGGCTATGTACAGGTGCAGTAATCTGTGAGCTGCTCTGACAGTTGGTGCTTAAAGCTAGTGAGGGAGATAAGTGTTTCCAGTTTCAGTGCTTTTTGTAGTTCGTTCCAGTCATTGGCAGCAGAGAACTGGAAGGAGAGGCGGCCAAAGAAAGAATTGGTTTTGGGGGTGACTAGAGAGATTATACCTGCTGGAGCGTGTGCTACAGGTGGGAGATGCTATGGTGACCAGCGAGCTGAGATAAGGGGGGACTTTACCTAGCAGGGTCTTGTAGATGACATGGAGCCAGTGGGTTTGGCGACGAGTATGAAGCGAGGGCCAGCCAACGAGAGCGTACAGGTCGCAATGGTGGGTAGTATATGGGGCTTTGGTGACAAAACGGATTGCACTGTGATAGACTGCATCCAATTTGTTGAGTAGGGTATTGGAGGCTATTTTGTAAATGACATTGCCAAAGTCGAGGATTGGTAGGATGGTCAGTTTTACAAGGGTATGTTTGGCTGCATGAGTGAAGGATGCTTTGTTGCGAAATAGGAAGCCAATTCTAGATTTAACTTTGGATTGGAGATATTTGATATGGGTCTGGAAGGAGAGTTTACAGTCTAACCAGACACCTAAGTATTTGTAGTTGTCCACGTATTCTAAATCAGAGACGTCCAGAGTAGTGATGTTGGACAGGCGGGTAGGTGCGGGTAGCGATCGGTTGAAGAGCATGCATTTAGTTTTACTTGTATTTAAGAGCAATTGGAGGCTGACCACTAGTTGGATCATACCGTGGTTAGTGGTGTTTATGCAGGAACCCAGAGGATGTAGACATTCTCCATCACAGTAGAAGGCTTTGTATCCCTTTTCTAACTAGGCAAGTCAGTTAAGAACAACTCCTTACTCACAATGACGGCCTTCCTGGGAAACAGTGGGTTAACTGTCATGTTCAGGGGCAGAATGACAGATTTTTACCTTGTCAGCTCGGGGATTGGATCCAGCATCTTTCGGTTACTGGCTCAACACTAACCACTAGGCTACCTGCCGCCCCAGATCCACGCCCCTGTCTTACTTTAAAAAGGTATCTGTGACCAACAGAGGCACATCTGTATTCACAGTCATGTGAAATCCATAGATTAGGGTCTAAAGAATGTATTTGAATTGACTGATTGCCTTATATGAACTTTAACTCAGTAATATCGTTGAAATTGTTGAATGTTGCGTTAATTTTTTGTGTACAGTGTAGATACATACTATTTATCTGCATATTGCCAGATTATTGCTTTCAACTGCTGGTTGCAAAGGTATATCTTTTGGAACAATGGTAGTGAAGTTTATTAAAATGATGTAGAATAGATGGGCCGCCACAGGTGTCACAGGCATACACAGGTCTTGACCACCATGTCTTCATGCTTCTTTAGGATCACATTGTCGTTGTCGTCGTAGAAGAGTCTAGAGATGGGACTGAGCTTGGTGGGTGTGCAGCACGCTTTGGGAACCTCACCCGGCTTCAAAAGGTGAACCTGCCATGAAAAAGTTCAATCAGATTTATTCATACATACACTTTGACATAATCAATGATAATAATATCCTGTTTATAAAAGAGGTATGATTATTATGCAGATCCTACAGTGCTCTCCAACCTCAGTGGGCTTTGGCTTCGCCCCCTTGTCTGAATGTGGTCATATGTTTTAACCCTGGTTGTCTGTGCTCCACAAGTCTTTATAGCCCACTGAGCCAAAGCCTAGACTTTCAGAAGTTCAACAACAACTTCCATGAAACAAGTTAAAACATTTCAATGGGCCATTGACCTAGCTAGTGACTTTAAAAAAACATTTGGTATTTTTGTTTTATATTATTCCAACAACATAGAATATAATTACAATGATGACCAGGAATGTTATAGGATTCTAATGACAACCATAGAGTTCCAAACTCATTTCTATGGCAACACAGCTGTCCATTTTTAAATCAGCAATTTCTAAAATATGTGTTGCCAAGAGACATCGAACCGATATAACATCTCGGCGTTCTATTGAACGTTTTCTGTTCGAAAACAAGAACAACTTAAATTTGCTGTTTAACAACAACAAACTTGACTGATTTCTGAGACCTGAGATTGGAAAATGCCTGGGTGTTTTTCAAGATTGATGGAGAGAGTGCGAGGACGTGGGCAGCCTTCTGCGTCGACAGGTTGTTTAAATTCATTTGTGGGTTGTTTTTGTTGTCTTTTTCCGTTTTGCAGGGTTCGCGATCGTCGGGAGGTGGACAGCGACAGCGACTTCGAAGAGGGTACGTGGAGTTTTAAACTTTTTATTTTACCACATTCAGCATTGAAAATGTAATTTGTGAAATGTGTATATCTGTAATACAGACTTGCAAGCTAACGCTAACTTTAATAATTGTTGCTAAGCGAATCACTGTTGGACCTTTACTAGTAGTGACGTTACTAGCTAGCTTGATATGTTTTACTTCCTGACAATAGTTCGTTTGTATTCCTGCTACTAATTTTAGAATCAAATGTACTGGATGAGGTCCAGTTGGATGTGCCACTGCTGCCAGTCGTCCTTGATGTCCAGGATGCTGCTATCATCCTTGAGGATATGCCAGATGTACCGACTATCCTTGAGGTACAATTTTCAGAACGTTTTTGGTTTTATGTTTGAAAAGTACCCCAGATATTAATTCTAAAAATCTTTGCTGTCTGCTTTAGGAGGCCACTGGTAATTGGCAGTTGATACCGATTAGGTTCAGCCCCCTGTACTGTGGGCCTGTTGTGATCAGAGTAAGAGCCCCCCCCCCACACACACACACTGTTACAATTCCTGTAATTAGCTGTTTCTAACCTGAATGTATTGTAATGTCACCCATCTCCTGTGCAGAACCATGCCGGTCCGTTGGCTAAGGCTTGGAGAACTTTCCAGTTCATAAGCCCCATTATCACCTATATGCGTGGGGGATCCCAGGTATGTGTCTCTGTAACTACCTAGTCCTAATCTACATTGCCAGAGTCATGTGATCTTGATGGAAATATGTTACAGCGATGGCTGATGTTGTTTTGTTGATGTTGTTTCTCTCCACAGCAGGTGGTGGTGAGGAGGCACCATGTGAGTAGGGTTCGAGGCCAGGAGACTCAACTAGTGTGGGCCGTCTCCAGGGAGACAGCCAGACTTAGTTCAGAGGGCATCCCCTACTGTGCCACCAAGGTTCAGTCCGTCACTTGGATCCTGGTAAGATGTAAATACTACCGAAATAGTATTAGATTAGGCTTTTCTTCACTTATTCCATTTGGCCTTAACATATCGTCTCTCCCTGTCAGTATGTGGCTGGCAGGGTGACCCAGTATGCTTCTCACCTCCGCCATGAGACGTCTGTGGACGTGACCCTTGGCTGCTACCAGGTAAATAAAAATGTTCTTATGTATAT
>NW_027002244.1:5000-6595 GCF_036934945.1 Oncorhynchus masou masou
CTCCCTTAGAGACAGAAGATATCTCCCTTATAGACAGAAGATATCTCCCCTTATAGACAGAAGATATCACACCTTATAGACAGAAGATATCTCCCTATAGACAGAAGATATCTCCCTTATAGACAGTAGATATCACCCCTTAGAGACAGAAGATATCTCCCTTATAGACAGAAGATATCTCCCTTATAGACAGTAGATATCACCCCTTAGAGACAGAAGATATCTCCCCCTATAGACAGAAGATATCACCCCTTATAGACAGAAGATATCACCCCTTATAGACAGTAGATATCACCCCTAGAGACAGAAGATATCTCCCCTATAGACAGAAGATATCACACCTTATAGACAGAAGATATCTCACCTTATAGACAGAAGATATCTCCCCTTATAGACAGAAGATATCTCCCCTTATAGACAGAAGATATCACCCCTTATAGACAGAAGATATCTCCTTATAGACAGAAAGATACCTCCCCTATAGACAGAAGATATCTCCCCTTATAGACAGAAGATACCTCACCCTTATAGACAGAAGATATCCCCTTATAGACCCAGAAGATATCTCCCCTTATAGACAGAAGATATCACCCCTTATAGACAGAAGATATCACCCCTTATAGACAGAAGATATCACCCCTTATAGACAGAAGATATCTCCCTTATAGACAGAAGATATCACCCCTTATAGACAGAAGATATCTCCCCTTATAGACAGAAGATATCACCCCTTATAGACAGAAGATATCTCCCCTTATAGACAGTAGATATCACCCCTTAGAGACAGAAGATATCTCCCCCTATAGACAGAAGATATCACCCCTTATAGACAGAAGATATCACCCCTTATAGACAGAAGATATCACACCTTATAGACAGAAGATATCACCCCTTATAGACAGAAGATATCACCCCTTATAGACAGAAGATATCTCCCTTACAGACAACACATCACCTTGCCCTTTAAATCCATTGACCTGAACAGTATTAGTTGTGATGTAATAGAGGTGTAGATGATGCAGCGTAATGCACAACTACCACACAACTGTTTTATCTTTCTCAATGAGCAAAGCATTGTGGGGCAGACATGGAACGATGGTCCTCTGTCATGCAGAACATGTCATGTACAGTATACTTAGTGTGCTGTGGTGAGACAATACACACCTATAGTATATGCATTATAAATACTGTAATATTCAAATGTCTGGTTGTTCCTAATGAACGTTGTTGTCTTGTCAGATATCATCACCTCATAGTGTTTGATATAGGTCAAAGTTCAGGCACTAGGTCAGTATGAACCCTTGATAATGCTGTTTTTTTCCAGGTCACATTAAGTAGCGTCCCTAATACTTCACATACTTACTGGGCAGTTATATAGGTAGAGTACAGTGTAAATATAGATTTGGGTACTTACCATTGTATTCTAATTTAAACCGTGTCGTGCTGTTTTAATGCTGTTTGTATACAGACACTTGAATACGTTCAACTAGCTTGTATAATCAAAAACCTAGCAACTACAGTCTATATCCACTACGGTTCCAGTACTTGTTATTCAGGGATCAGTGATTTGAATCGTGAGGCCTAGCCCCCGCCAT